>NW_010182761.1:41435-46836 GCF_000695765.1 Mesitornis unicolor
GTGAGAAAAGGTTGGGTTTGGGCGGGAGGGACGTCGTACACTCCGGTGGTCCCTCCTTGAGCTGACCACCCTCCCCTACAAAGATGCTGACCCGCTCACAGGGACAGGCACTATTAAAGTGCTCTTAATGGTCTCTATAACGTCAGCATAACCCACCTCAGCTGGCACTCCCATTTAAATGGGAAACCTAGGGCAAATTCCATCTCATGTGCTTGTTTGGTTTTCTGGTTTGTTTTTTTTCAAGTGGTGCCTCCAGCAGCCTCACCGCCTCCTCCCTAGACAGGGCTTCCTGGGCCTTCTGCTGCAGCAGCACTGAATCACCTATTGCTCTTCAAAATCCAATTCAGTCTCACCTTGAGGATGACAAGGAGGGTTTCTCTCTCCTGCAGCTATTCTGCTTCATGATGAAAACCCAACAGGAGGCAACAGATAACATAAGGAGGGGTGCAGAAAATTTTAGAATTAATTTCATTACTATCTTGCAATCATAGAGGGATTCATGCTTGCTTCTGCAAACACAACCTGTGAGAGCATAAGTATGTGCACAGAGCAAAAGAGAGAACCAAAGCACAGATTGAAGTCTTCCCCATCCCTCTCCATCCAGTTAAGGTGAGGGCACCAGGGCCTTCCTTGTACCAGCTTTTCCTGTGGTATAGTAGCATAAATGGAAAAGCTCTCCTCTTAGTGCATTTCACACAGTGTTCAAGTTGATCTATGGTCCCAGAAATAAAATGCCTCCCTTCCTGGGGCTCCACACTCTTCCACCCAACCTTCAGGTCAGAGCTGTACGTTATTAGCAAACAGCACAAATAGGCACCCAGGACTGGGGCAGCCATAACTGAAAGATGGGACAGTCCTGGACATGTCTCTGGCCAAACCCTTAAGGCTAATAGAGGAACTGGAGCATCCCCAGTTTCATCAGTGGATCTGTGCTTGCACAGTGCAGTTTTGCCTATTGGTGACTTTTGGTTGGGGGAGCTGGGCCTCAGGCACCATGTCAAGAAGACTGGTATTTTCTGTGGTGATCTTTCCTGCAAGCACACACCAAGATGGCCACTAGTAAAGTGACTGTGAACTCGACACCATTATCCACTTGAATGGAAGAACAACGTGACTTTTTGTCAAGTCATTGCTGTTTACGTAATTAATAAGCAGCTGAGCAGTGAAAGGGAGTGGTAATTTGTTGCACAAGCCTGCCATGCCCTAGGCAAACAGAAGCTGTATCATAAGACGTCCTTTCACAACAAAATGATGTCTCCCATCACTAAAAAAAAAAAAACCACAAAAAACCCAAAACTGTGTTAGAGGACATATTTCTCATTCCTCTGAATGCCTGCCCTTAGGAAAGATTCAGCAACATTTTGGGTCATGCAAAAAGAGAAAATTCATTTGAAGTTTCTTCTAGCAATTACAAAGAACACAGGCAGCCCACTCACAGCCTAGAGACAGGCACACAAGGGCTCAGAACAGCATCACAAGATCTGTGTGCTACAGTGGTTCCTCAGAGGCACCGTGAAAATAAGACCATTTCCTCATCCTACCTAGGTTTTGCATGACATATGGAGGCAAGGTTCAGCCTTGCCCTGCTGCCTCTGGACAGGAGTGCCACACTCCATCGTTGCTCTATAGCACCGTGAGTGCACAGTGCTATCACAAAACTGCACACTGCCACTGTACAGATAAGTAATAACAGACTAATGCAAGCAAGACACTACAAATAATGTTTCTCCCTTTAGGAAAGGGATAAAGGAGATGTTACTGCTAATTCCACTTTTAAAAATACCAAGAGGTTCTTACTACATGACCACAAAAGCCACAAGTATTTAGAGAAAGATGGTAGCTGTACGTCCTCTTCTTTTCAGTGGTTAGCTCCTCCTCAGCTCTCCTTGAAGCTTCAGGAGCGCTGCCTTACACATCCCGAGAACCGCGGTAGCTCTTGAAGGGAAAAACGCGAGAAGCAACAGGAGAAGAGGCACAGTTGCCTTGCTAAGTGAAAGGCCAAATGCTGCTGAAACGGGAGCAGCGAGTGGCTGCAGCAGGGACCCCGTGGGGTGGCCGACGGAAGGAACCCACAGCGGCTCCCCCAAGGCTGATTCACTGCTGTACCCAATGACACCACCTGCTTCCAAAGCACAGTAGCAATCTGTGAGCTATAGGGAGTTCTCATCACTTTGACCTGAAATTCCTCCTGCCCAGTACAGCAGCTTCCCCTTCCCCCCCCCACGGCTGCTGGCCCTTTAAATCCCTATCCGTGTCCATTAGTTGGTCGGTGCGCGGGTGCAGGCCAGTCAGCTGTCTGTGTGAAGCTTGGCGGCAGGCGGTGTTTCAGCTAATGGCAGAAGTCGTTCTTGTTCCTAAGATACCGGTGTACACAGGGGAAGTGGTGTTGGGCAAATGGAGGCGGCTGGTGAGGAGCCTCACGCCGAGCCCCCGGTCGGCCGCTGCTCCTCCTCTGCCGAGGAGGCCGCGCTGGAAGTGTGGTGGGGGCCGGGCGGGACGGACCGCGCCCTTTACGTCTTCGCACACGCCCCACACTCTGGAGCTCCTCGGCCTCCGCGGGGTGCCTGGTGTCCTGACCTATGGCCCCGGGGTCCAGCTCCTCTCACTCCGGGTCAGCTCTATGCAGCTGCCAGAGAACAGGACAAAATCTATCAGGGAAAGGAAGGGAAGTCGTTGTGCTGTGGGTCTGTGTTAGAGTGGCAGGGAGTTAGCGAGGGGGGAAGAGGGAAAGAAGCAGTTGTACTGCGGCATATAGCAGGGACCGAGCCTTTGGTGGATTTGGATGAAACTTATGTTCTCTGTCCTTAGCTCAGGGGTACTTTGAAATAAGGAGGAAGCAACCCTGGCTAATTTTAAACTAGAGCTTGATGAGTTGATAAGAAGTGTAGCATCTGTAGTTGTCTTTTCCTGTGTAGTGGTTCTGGCAGCACACAATGCTGATGAACAGGGCATGCTTTTCTTAATACCTGGCCTCATAAACTCTTACAGTTCAGTTCTGTTCATGGCCCCATCTGTCTTCTGTTTTACAGGACTACTTCAACCTCTAGAATTTCCCTGGCTGTTCTGTACTTCCTAAACCCCACTGTCATCATCTTCTGCCATGGCTCTTAATTTTCTTAGTATTCTAAATCCTCACTCCTGCCTTTCTCTTTCAGTATCTTACCCTGCATGTCAGAGACTTTCACATTTCCATTTCCCACAGACATAACCCTCTGTATATATAAAAAAACACTTGCAGAGCTTTTGGTAATCCAACAGCTTTTTGGTTCTGAACAAATAAGAACTGTAGATGAATTAAACCCTTCTTGTCCCACTTTGGTTGAGATTTTCACAGCAATCTAGGTTTTTTAGACATTTTTTCTATGTAATGGGAAAGAAATTAAACACACATGCACATTGTAAGCATTTCAACTGTTTCATCATCACTTATGGCTACTATGGGACATCTCTAATTATCGGTGCAGCACTCTAGAACAAATGCATTTTTTCACTGTAGTATTTTTTTTTCTAGTAATAGGAGAAACAGGCTTCAGCCTTAACCATTCTGATTCTTGCCTCTGAAGCATGTCATTACTGTTCAGAGGAGGTCCCAAGTGCAAACAGGTATCACTTGGAAGAGCTGTGACCCAGGTTTCCTACTCTGTGAAAACACCATTATGAAATGAATATATTATGCGAAAGAAAAAAAGAATTTAAGCCCTTCTGAGTGTGAAGCAAAACCTATTTTCATAAACCACAGAAGTTTAAAGTTTGCCGTTCCTATAAATTATTGTTAGCAGTAGCAGTATGTATATTCGTTTTAGAAGAAAGTGACAAGAATTATTTTGCAGCAAGCAATTGGAATGCTGTATTTTGTGTCTTCAGAAAAAACAGAACTTTGACAAAACTAATAGTTTCATATAGTCTGTTTTATAAGAACTAGCATTTTTGAGTGGCAAATTGCTATGTAAGGAAATTTCCAAGCAACTCTAATTACTTTACTCCATCTACATTTCACCAGCTGGCAAAGTTTATGACTGAAATACATCTGACACGCTGTTTATACAGAACTGGAGACAGACACAGTGTGAAAAACATGTGGGTGAGCCATGGCTAATTACTCGACTCGGTGTGTACTGCACCAGTTGTAGCTGAGATCAGCAACAGCCTGAATCTTTGTCCCCTTAAACCTTTACTGGTTGTATAAGGATGATAAATTGTACTGTCATCCTATTAATTTATCCCTGCATACATGTTTTCTAGATTTCATGATACCCTGTGAACAGAAGTTAAAAATACTTCATTTCCACTGATTCAGATCTAGTGTTGGAGAAAAGCATAGAGCTGGTCTTGTGAGCATCTTCGTGAAGATTATGTGCTGTGGCACATCATACATCTAGGCTTTGTATAAAAGGTCCAGAAAAACATTCATCAGGTGAAATGCCTCCTCTTTGTTGCCATGGTATTCAGTTCATCTGCACCAGCATGTGATCAGCGTGCTCCCACTCCCTTCTGGCTACACTTAGCAAAGAGGCAAAGAGCAGAAACTACTCTGAAAAGAGAACATGAAGTTATTGCTGGACATAAATATCTTAAGACTAGTAATTTGAAAATGTTCCTAGCTATGAGAGTACTGAGGCTGTAGTACAATCTTCTAGTAAGAACAGAGGTTCATCAGCTGAGCTGATCTTATGAATGACTTATGTTCATGAAAGGAGCGTAAAAGTGCTGCTTGCCATTACAGAGGCCAAAGATTTTTTCCAGTCAAGTGCTCTTATTTGGAAGAAGAGAAGAGATGGAAAGTTTCTCAGTAGAAATTAGAAGAGAAAGTGCTAAGAGCAGTGTTGTACACGGAGAATATCTGCTACACTGCTGAAACTTTTCTGCCGTGGTATTAGCAGCTAAGCTGTGGCTCAGTCAGACATCTTCACTTAGTGGTAAATGCAAATCCCTTTTTGATAAGAGGACCATGATGTTTATTCAAACACTTTCCGAAAGGTAGAAACATCTGCAGGCAGTTATGAATTTGTAGACACATTGTAAAGTTCATAAGCTGACTCCTCCTGAGTGCCATCAAGCAGCATGTAGAAGACAACCAGGGGATCAGGCCCAGCCAACATGGGTTTAGGAAAGGAAGGTCCTGCCTGACAAACCTCATCTCTTTCTATGACTGGGTGACCCACCTAGTGGACGAGGGGAAGGCAGTGGATGTGGTCTACCTCGACTTCAGCAAAGCCTTTGACACAGTCCCCCACAGCATCCTCCTAAAAAAACTAGCAGTCTGCAGCTTGGACAGGTGCACCCTTCACTGGGTTAAAAGCTGGTTGGATGACCGGGCCCAGAGAGTGGTGGTGAATGGTGCTGCATCCCGTTGGCATCCAGTGACCAGTGGTGTCCCCTAGGGATCAGTACTGGGCCCAGT
>NW_010182762.1:0-1828 GCF_000695765.1 Mesitornis unicolor
CTTGTCCGCCGAGCCAGCTGCGGAGGGGCCCCGCGTCCCCAGGCGGCGCGGCCCGGGGCTGACGCCGGGAGTCGGCCCCGGTCTCCTGGAGCGCCAGGGGATCCGTGAACCGAGTCCCGTGGCTTCGGGAGTTAACAGTGCCGCTTTCCCCCAGTACATAGGGCTTCAGTGCGCGGCCTCGTTAAATACGTTACACCGCGGCTGCACCGGGGGCTTGGCAGACGGCGAGTGCGCTGGTGGCTGTCAAGGCTTTTACTGTGCTTTAGGATGCCTGAGGGACTTTTTCCCTTCAGGATTCTCCGATGTATAACAGCAGCTGAGCTCTGTTTGGCAGCCTTACTTGAAAAGTCAGTAAAATACACGATTTTGTGGGGAACTAGGTTTGGTTAACTTGAGGCTTAGAAGCAGAGGTCTTTTTTTCTGCAGTGAAAGCTATTTGTCCTTGCCAGGCTGACCAAAGCATGAGAGTTCACTAGACATCAGGTGGGTCCCACAGTTCTGAAGGTCAGTGGATCTAGGAGGACTGACAAATGTTCATATACACATGTTATATTCAGATTGTACAATGTTTATACATCCTAGACAAGCTCTACAGTTAGCACTATAGTTGTGTATGTTTTATTTGATATTGATCTAACACTTTAAGTTTATGTAGATTGTTTTTATAACCAACATATTGCCATTTTTAAAAAGTTGCCAGAGCAAATCCCGAGGCTTTAAACATATTCTCCGGCTGCTATGTTAAAGGGAAGGTAGTCCCTACATATATTATTTGAAGATGTCTGCAGGGGTAGGCAGCCATCATTGAATTGATTTATAATCGTGTTTGTATGATCATTGTTTTATAGTCTTTTGTTTGTAGTGTTCTTTTTTTTTTTTTATTTGTTTTATATGATCTTGGCCTAACTTAGTCTCCTCCACTCCCTCCATCCCCAGTATGGTTGCTTGATCTTTGCTTTTTAAGTATTCTATTAAGCACTGGAAGGTAAATATTTTTTCAGATGGCCTCCTCTCCCATTCTTCTCATTAAGCATTGTAAAGTATTTTGAAAGAAGCAGTTGTTTGATGTTATTATAGGACTATAAATGTATTTTCTGCTTTATAACTGACACATGATATCTTTCCTGAGAAGCTTCTATGTCAAGTCTTTGTTCTTCTGCAGGTTTACTCATGTGGTTAACTCATCCAAATCCATGTACTCCATGGGGCAGTTTACCTGTTTGAGAGTGAGTTTGCAAAACCTGCACATACATTTAATAAAAGATGAGACAAGAATATTATTATTATTATTATTATTATTATTATTATTTACAGGTACTAGCATACAAAAAAATTATTTTCTTTTCTTTTCTCATTTTTTGCTACTTTCACTCCTGTTGTCCTGCAGGAAAGTAACCTTTGGAGCTACAAGACTAGTGTTGCCTTTCCCTGTCACTGTGGCATCATTTAAGAAGGAAGGATTTTGCAGCAATTTTGCTATCAGCTTACTGATGAGTTTAGCAAGATCTCTGGTATCGCCACCTGCCTCTAACTTCAAAGTCCTTTTCTGTCACTGCAACTGTGTTTCATAGGCAATTTTAGCAGCTTTACATTAAGAGTTTGGGGATTTGCAGCAGTTTGGCTTCATTGCGACCCAGATCAATATTCTGAACTTCAGCTTGGCTTGCTGAAAACAGGACAGTTTTAAAAATTTGCTTTCTATTGCCTTTTATTTTTCTCCCCCCACACAAATTCCAGTGTTTGTGAAAAGCTCTCAAGGCAGAATTCTGTCTGCAGAGCAGTAAGGAAACAGCTGGGATTCCTGTGTGTTGCCCTACATTGGTTCAGC
>NW_010182762.1:1859-33311 GCF_000695765.1 Mesitornis unicolor
TTTCCAGCTTCTTGATGGTGACTGTCAGCAGAGGTGGCGGCTTGGTGATTCTGAAGTCATTAACTTTGCTGCAGTTGTAACCTCTGTGAGTTTGGTTTAGATACAGTTCTTGAACAACTATTAGCTGGAAATCCTTTTTATCTTTAAGACAAATGGTAATTAACCATTATAGCAAAGTGTCACAGGAAATAGTGAATTCTCCATCTTTTATGTCGTCAGAAAGTGTTTTATTCGAAGTGTGCTGTAATCAAACACAATTCTTGAGTGCTGTTCAGGGGTAATTAGATAAATTTAACTTCCCTTATACTTAGAAAGGTCAATGTTGTCTTCCAGCCTTAATCTCCTTGAATGAAAACTGTATCTGATCATTCACAAGAGAGAGTGGATTGAAGTGTACATACAGCACAAGGGTTAAAGGTGGGGGTTATTTTCATCAATCCCCTGAAGTGCTCATTTCAACTTTGTTTCCAGAATTAAGAATACACATTTTCACGTGTACTGTGAGTGTCCTTCTAGTGAGGTGAATATTGTAATCTGAAGCATGACTTTTCTTTTGCAGTAAAAGAAGTTCTGTTCCATTTGTTTGGTCTTTGCTTCTCTAGCTGAATATTATTTATCTGTCGTGTTTCTTTTTCATCTCGTTAAAGGTCCACAATTCTAATCATGTGTTTGAAAGATGTTTAGTTCGAAGGCAAGAAGAGATCTTGCAGACCAAATTTGAATTAATCAGTGGAAATACAATACTATTTCTCTCCCAGAAATGAATAATCATCTTACATGCACATGAAATCTTTTTGCATTACTTGAAAACTCACAGATTAATAAATTCAAAGGTGTCAGTTTCTGCAGTAATGGAAAGGTAGAAAAGATAAAATTTGTGTCAGGGAAGCCCAGGTTCTCTTCCTAGACCCTGAAATACGGGGGAAGCAAGGACCTGCTAGGATTTTTGTCATGGGAATTCTCTTTTCACAGATTTTAGACATCACAGTTCAAAACCTTACATAACGAAATCCAACTACTAGCAGAAAAATAAGGATTACCAGGGTGAGTGGTGTTCACCTCGATTACCCTCCTGTGCTCTCAGGATCACTTATTGGTGTGCCACAACGCAGCTTCCATTTCAGATTGTCTTGGTACGGAAATAACTCCAGTGCCTGCCTCAGCTATGACTGCTGCTTTCACAAGCCGTGTCATTGAAACTGTGTCATCTCGGGCATCAGTTCTAAGTGGCAGTAGGAAAACTCAACAACATACTGTTCAGTTTTTCGATTTGTTGCTTTTTCCTAGAGCAGAAGGTCCCCAGAGTTAAGAACACTTTTTCTTTTTGTATTTTTATGTAGGTACCTGTCTTTATAGTGGTAAATTAATGCCAGTTTACTGAAGGTGCCTAAAGTTCCCCAGTTTAAAGGAAATTTTTATAATTTCAGGTTGGCATTTTCATTAGGCATTTATACATTAATAAGGTGATGGTAGTTTTGTTTATTTTTTCCTTTGGTGGGTTTTTCCCCGGGGATTTCTCCAAGAGAGAACTTTTTTGTGTGTATTACAGCCTTTGCTGCAGCTTGATCTGTGATCCTTGGACAGGCAAGCAGAAAGGCAAATGCAAGCAGCTAATTTTATGGCTTGAAATAAAGTGAGATTACGCTTAACTAAGTATGTTTTAGGAACAGGAATTTAATAAGAAGTTTGCAACCCTTAAAGAAGCAGTGAATGACAGGCTAAATTTGGTAACATCCAACACTGTCGTGTACCCTGGTGGTGGAAAAGATGGGTTATGGATAAACGCATGCCTGGTTTTACCCTGGCTTACATAAAAGTAGGTGAGTAGTGAATTGATGCTGCACTTTTCTATAATCATGTCTAGAACACTACATAGAGACAGAAGATGCTTTTTCTGAGTGTGACACTTAAAGATTTCAGAAGGGAGCTAATAAAAATCGAGTAGCAGTTTATGTAATACAAAGATAATGAAACAGGAAGAGATAAAGGAAAACCCATCTTTTGCTGTATGGAGGAAAAGGCTGCAGGACTATGATTAATGCATTGAATCGGATGTGATTCCTTTTTTAGCGGTAGTTTCCCAGATGCACAACCATGAAGGTAATTGCCTGGTATTTGTCTGCTGTGTATTAAAATTTCTAAAGTTTTGTTTTCTTTATCAGTCCAGAAATAGATTACTGCAGAGTCATAATTGTGTGAATGATTTAGTAATATATCTCACAAAATGAAGGTTAGAAGGGAAGACTCACTTTTGGTTTTCTGTCTTTTAGGATAGTTTATCACTTGAACAACTGCCTTCTGTCACTCACCTCTAAAACCCCTAAATGCTTGCTTTGTTTGCTTTTGAGTGCATATTCCTTTGCTTTGCAGCTACAAGTCTGAGTTTATCACTTGCCAGGTACTGGTGTCTCCTGGTAGTGTTTTACAGTGTATCCGCATCATATTTAAATCCTAGCATTCAATATTATTTTAGTAGTTTGTCCTATGAGTAATTTGTCCCGTGACATCGCTTGTGCATACTCGCCATCTCTGTCATCTGTAAATGATGAAGTATTTTCCTCCACTCCAGGAATGGTTAGCTGTAGGTACGTGAAATCTGAGACAAAAACCACTCTTCAGAGCAGTCCGGCTGGTGTGCTTTGGCTGTGGTCAGGAAGGCCAGGAGCCACAGACCCTTTCTTAGCCCTAAATCAGCTTTTATTTTTTTCCCTCTAATCCTGTGGTAAGCAGTAGGAACTGGTGGTTTTATAGTTAAAATGGTGTAGTGGGGCACTGGCTGTCTCTCACATTGAAGCTCTCAGAGCCATCAAGCTCTCCATGTTGCAATGGCACAGATAGTTTAGAGGTGCAGATCACAGGAATGAGGTTGACTTTGTATGGGAGTGGAATGGTTGAAAAGAAGATGAAAACACCTTGAGAGGTCATCTGTGCCTTTCCCCTACTTCTCTTTGGAAGGGAGTCAGGTATCGCTGAGCTGTTACTGACATTTTTTTCAAACTATTTTTAAAAATTCACTCCCTATCAATGAAAGTTTTACAACTTGTAGGCTATTAATCAATTTCACTGCCTTAATTACAGTTATTAAGGTAACTATATAAATACAGTTTATTTCCTTTTCCCAGTTCCCTGTGTGTATCTGGAGAGAGCTAGTCTTCTCTAAAGATTTTACTTGATTTTTTGCAATAACTCGACTCTCTTTATTTGACCTCTTTAGCTAAGGGTGAGCTAATTACTTTTAATTCATAGCAGTAATGCAGTTCCTTCAGGGCAGGAGAATTTGGTGTAATTATTGGCTGCAGATGTAAACAGTAACTGCCTTGCTTTGGATAAACTGAGGTGTTACTTGCAATTAATAAACATAATTTGATCTAATTGTTCAGTTTTATCATTCTCTGTTACTGCTGTATTCATTTTGTGTTTCTTGTAAGAGGCACAAGAAGAGTTTTAAATTATTGTAACTTCTCTGTGGGTTGTGACCCATGGCTTAACAAATAGTCCTCTAAATCATCTTCTGCTCTCCCACTTAGTGCATGCTGCTCACGAACTATGTGGAAATTGAGAAGTGTGTTCCAAGGCAGATTGTGCCAGTGTTGAATAGAACCGGCTTTATTCATGAATGCTTGTCTTGCCTTGTGTATATACATCAGAATACTTGTGGGTTTGATGCTTTGGTGTTTTGTTTTTTTTTTTCTTCCAGTAGTGTTATGTTTGTGTCTCTCTGTCAGTTTGTGGTCCAGTGTAGCCGCTCTTCTGCAGAGCTGCTCTTTAGTTGGTCATTCCCCATCTCTTGTTCAATTATTTATTTCCCCTGAGCACCATGCTTTGCCCCTCTTGAATTGGATCCTACTTGGATGAGATTCTTTGGTTTGTCAGAGTTGCTTTGCCTTCCAGGCTGTGTGCAGCCTTCTCTCAACTTGCTGCTACCCGCGTTCCCAGTCCATGTATTTTATTTTGCCTATACAGAACATGAATGGAAATTTTGGATTGCTCCAAGCTGAGCTTTTGAGCCCTCTCTGAAATTGCAAATATGCACCTAATTTAACTGTAGTTAAATTCATTACATGTAGTTTTTCTAGCTGTTCTTGTACCTGCTCAAAAGTGATTTCATCTGCAGCGTACTTTCCTACTTTAGGTATGAGAATGCTATGTGACCCAATGACAAAAGATGTTTTTCTTCTACCCACCAAGCTTGTTACCTGATCAGAGAGGAAAACTTGTAGGTCTCGCGCTGTTCCTGAGGACCTGGTGTTGCCTTTTATTTGTTATGTTGTATCTTAAATGCTTTATTTAAAAAGAAAAAAAATCTGCCTGTACTTGTTCCAGTATTTTTGAGTGTTTTGAAGTTGTGTTGACTGACCTATGAGTTTCTGGATTTGCTTTTCTCTCCATTTTAAAGACAAAAATGGTTTCATTTTTTTAGTGTGTTGGAACCTCACCTGCCTTGAGGGATGCCTCAGAGAAAGCTGTTAGAGGCCATTGTGCTGCTTAGGAAACTTAGAAAGCATTTAGGGATGAATTTCCTTAGATCTCTCCATGTTGGAACTATCCAGCTATGTAGTCTGTGATACATGGTTTTCCTATTGAAATCTGTTTCTTTTATCATTGCTGTATATTGAGTTACTCATGATTATACTTAACCTTTTAAATGATAGTGGAAGCAAAGAAGATACTAAACACCTTTTCGGTGTATTCCATTGTTAAGTTTCTGATCTTGCTGATTTAGCAAGCCTTCTTTGTAATCCTGTATGTTCTTTCCTTTCCTAGTTACATCTCATTTTATGTCTGGCAATTTTGACTTTTTTGTTCATTTATTTGTTTAAATAGAATTCGTCCTTGGGCATGGCCCTGTGTCTTCCAGGCAGCAGATAATGCCAGCAGAGCAGGCACTGCAGGGCTTCGCTGCTATTGCCTTGCTTAACATGGTCTTGGACTCTTTCAGCTTGCTTACACAGCTCCTGTTCTGGTCTCCTGTTTGCTGGCTTTTAAATTCTGTCTGTTTCAGCCCATCTCTCTCCAAAGGTTTCATCTATTCAGAGAAATAGACTTTGCTGGAACTTTAAAATGGTTTTGCCCCAGTTTGGAAAAAAGGAAGAGAAGGTCAAAACTTCCCTTGCAGCAGCTCATCTAAATCTTACCAACTCCCCAGCTGGGCTTTTTAGTGTGTGTGTTTGTTAATAGTAAAAATAAATGTTAAAACATACTACTAATAGTGTTTACTACTCAACTTAGAAGTTGATTTAATGAAAAATGAAGTAACATACTCTAGATGTATAGGTAAGTAAAGTATACATGTCTTTGAGTGCACTGTTATGAAAGTGTATTGTTCATGAATGTAAGATGATGCTCTTCAAAACTTCTCTATTAATAATCTGCTTTTCATTTTACAGCGTACACAGCTCAGGCAGATGAGAAGGCAGTCCCTGCTACTCCTAGAGATGCTAACGCCAGAGCCATATTGGTTTGCAGTGGACCTTTAGAACATTATGACTTCCTCATAAAGCAAGAAGAGCTGAGGAATGATGAACATCAAAGAAGAGTTGTGCAGCACCTGCAGAAGTTGCATGAGAGCCTTAAAGGCTACAGCATCAGTTCAAAAAATCTTTTCTCAAAGGTGAGCTTTGTAATGATAAAAATATTTTTTTGCAATTGTATTTGTTCATAAGAATGTGCTTATAAATACATAAATTTCTATCATTAACATGAGTCTTTTCTGCAGTTCGGTCTTTACAGGTAGAGCATTGTTTC
Organism: Mesitornis unicolor; assembly: GCF_000695765.1. NCBI lineage: Eukaryota > Metazoa > Chordata > Aves > Mesitornithiformes > Mesitornithidae > Mesitornis > Mesitornis unicolor. The sequence goes on from NW_010182762.1 coordinate 7,605, forward strand.
TTTTGGATCACTGTTCTTTCTTTTTTGGTTTGTAAAGTTCCAGTGGCACTCTAGAAGCAGCCAAATTAACTATTATTGAAATAATTCTGTAAGAAAATTTGATAGGATTTTGATTGTGTCCACTGACTGCGTTTTCCAATACGTCATTTGGCTATAGGAGAGAGGGCCTAGACCAGGTTTTAACTCTCAAGTGCTGGTGTAACGCGTGTATGTTTGGATTACACATACCAAACACTGATGTTTTGTGTTCTAACAGATCTTCCATGAATATAGGTGAAATTAGTCAGCAGAGTCTAAATAATCCAAGGTAAATAATTTAGCTTTGTAAAACATTACAATATAGATGAGACATGACTTTTTTAAAAAAAGTCCATTCTTTCCAGTGTCATTAGTCTCTAGCTGAGCTAAGGAAAGAAGACAGAGGTGTGATCTGCACCCTAGACGTGGTTTTGGGGTCATTACAGATCCTTTTTACCGCAATAACAAAAATTCAGTTACATCGCTGTTGCACAGTGCCTTAGCAGCTCTGTAACTTATCCCTGAAGCTGTTGGCGCAGTGTCTGGCAGAGCCTCTGTGGCAGTTATTTTTTGTGTCTTGTTCTCATGCTGTTATTCTCAGACTGTTGCTCTTGTGGCCTTGCACCTGCAAATCCTGATAGCGTTGTTATGGCAGGTTCTCGTGGGAAGCAACTAGAACTGGTGTGAGAATCTTCCCTCAGCTTTCCCTGCCTCTTGTTTTGTAGATTTGAGTTTATATCCCAGAAGACCAAACATTCTGCCCAGCGAAGTAGATAGTAGTCATTTAAATACTTGGTAAACATAAGGCAGTCACAGATCTGCACAGAAGCTGGATGACCAGTGAATATGCTTCATGTGCACCTGATTAACTTACTGCAGTCAGCACAAATAGTGATGAACATGGTGGGGAAAACAAAAACAATAGGATGTTCGACTGAGTCTGGTGATAAAAGTATAGTGCTGGGAAAAAAGCACAGCAAAATATTCATCATTGTCATCTTCTTAATTTTTCCTGCCTGTGCTGGAGAAACACCTCCCTACACCTGAGAGTGGATGTCTAGAAGCTGTCACTGCCCCTCCCAGCCAGGCACTGAGTGTTCTCGTTTTTCTCTTTCTCTTGCACTACTTTTGTTTTTATTTTATTTGCCAGAAGTAACTCACATTTACAGTCAATATGTATGCCATCAGCTGCAGACCCTGCTAATAGATCTCCGCGTCAGCCTTTGTCAGCATCTGTCTGCAATACACCCCATCTCGTGGGCATAAATCTAGATATCTAACTGTTGGATTTGTTATGTAGCCATATAGTTCTTATTACAACCCCAAATTCTCCTATTACCTGACACAAATACTGCATTTTGTTTGCATAGTGGGTGTAAATGATGTAGCTTGAGATCAGAGGAGCCAAACCCTACAGGGCTCAAGTGCCTCTAAATGATGTACTGCCCTCTAACCTTTAGGTAGCAAATGACAAGTTACTGCTCCATGGCTTTTGCAATGTATGTTAGCTTCAAGGCACTTAAAAATTGAGCAGAGAAGAGAACATTGGTATGAAAACAAGTATTATACCTGTAAATGACTTGTGTTATGCTTGTGAATATGTCTGTTTCAAATCGGCAAGTATAGATAAGTGCAGAGTATTTGGGCACGTATTTGCTTATCAAACTGCCACCAACACCCCTTGAGTGCTTTAAACGCATATTTGTAGCTGGAGATCGTGTATTTGCTAATCATATGCTTGCCTGGAAATACTGTAAAAGTCTTCCTGCTTCCTGATGAGAGGAAGCAGGCTACATACCTGGGAAGGAGCTGCTTTTTTGTCGTTTGTTTTGTTTGTTTGTTTTGTGGGGTTTTGTTTGTTTGGGTTTTTGTTTGTTTGTTTTGCATTTGTGTGGTGGGTTTTTTTTAGTTTGTTTTTTTAATTGACATAGAGTGAGGAGAAACCTGAAGGGGAAATAATTCCTTGGAGCAAAAGTCAGGCACTCTGGAAGGAAAAACACAAGAGTGGGGAAGTGCAGGAAGCAAAGTGCTAAAGCAGCACCAATCCTAGAGGGCAATGAGCGTGTCTTTGGAAGGAAATTCTGTTCTGAAAGCAGTTAACATAGCCTTAAACAGGGGGATTTGGCTGTGTGATCCCATGAGGTCTCTGCCAACCTAAATCATTCAACGATTTTAACTCTAATGTGGGAATTGGAACCAAGCAGTGTTTTGGGATATATTTTTGCCTGTTCTGGCTGGTGGGTCAGCTCATCACATTACTTCCCTTTTAACTTCTGGGATTTCTTTAATGAAAATTACTAAAAGCATAGGAACAATGTACACATGACAGATAAAGTCTTAAAAGTGTATGTTTATGGTATTTCAAATAATTTATTTATATTGTATGTGGGCGTGTGCTTGGGGCTCCGTATTGTCCTGATGCCTTTGTAGGATAACTCTTGAATCTAAACTGGCCTCCTGGTTCAGTTTGGGCAAGTACCAAATGAAAAAATAGACATTTCCTCCCTCAGAAATGGTTATTACTGATCTTTGGTATCTAAAGTAGTATGGGAGTGTGCCTGAAAGAACTGCTTTTGCGTAATCGTAAAGAGATCAAACTGGTTTCAACTTGCTAAACTTTTGTAGGTGTAATCAAGTAGGCCAGAGTTTTGCATCTTGAGGATGCTCAATGTGAAAAGTTGTGGGTTTTGTTTTTTGGTTTTTTGTTTGTTTTTTTTTTTTACCTGTCTGGGCTTCATTTTAAGCTTTGGTGTTGGGCTCATAATCTTTTAAATTGGCTATCTCAAAATTGTCTTTAGACACTGTATCTGGACTGTGAAAGAGAAGGTAACTCAAAAGGAAGCCAGTTACCTGGCTTGCTTCTATGTGATCTTTTGGATACACTGTCAGACTTTTATTCATTTTCATTCTTTAGAAAAAATGTTATGATGAAGGCATTGGTCTTACCATCAAACCTGAGGATCAGTCAGCCAGAGCATTTTGATCTTTTCTGATAAACTGCTCTGGACATTAGATATTCTGTTCTAAAAGCCCTGCCTGTGAGCATAGTTTTGAGAGCTGACTTGTGTTAACTGGAATGCCCTGAATCATTATAGTTGTTAGAGCAGGTGTCTTGTAATGGCTTTGTAGATCAAGCATTATGTGGGTTTGTTATTTACTGTTTGTTTGATTGGGAAGTATGAATAGGGAAGAAACTCTCTATTGCAGAGAACAAATACTAATCTTATTCTATTTAGGAAATTGTGATGCTACTTTGTCCCTGTATAACAGAGCTAATCACAGTAAAGCCAGCCTGACTGACACTTTCTTAAAAGGAAGAAGTCAAATGCCATTTTTTAGGTTGAGAATGTGGTTTTCAATAATTCCTTTAAGGCACTCCACTCTTTCATTTAACATTGCTGCAATTCCATGCTTGAATTTTAAACAAGTTTTTAAAAATATTGCATGGCTCGGTGTTACCTGGGAACTAATGCCACCGTCAATGAGAAGCAACTGTAGAGCTACTTGCTATTGGGATAAGTGTTGTTGCAATTTGAGGTGTTTCTCCTAGAGCTTGATATCTCTGTGGAATTCTTAATAAGGCTGATAACCAGGTTGAGGACTATGGTGCTGTGTCATACATCAAAACCCCAGAAAGAAGGAGAGCAATGAGTTTTGTGTAAATCTGTTAAAGCCCCCTAGCTTGCGTTATTCAAATCATGATTCATGATGGAAAAGTCGCAACATCTTTATTTCTCTTCTGCTATCTTTGAGGAAGTTATTTGCCAGTTCAATCAGAGCTGCTTTTGACATAAAATGAAGCCAAGTAACGTATGGTTTAAATTCTAGTGCAGGCCAGGTTTTGCTTCAGCAAAGTTGTAATCAACATCCCTAATGAAGGTTGTCCCACTGTCACAGCTGTGAACAGGTAGCTGGTAAAATCAAAGCCATCAAGCACTCCACTGTAGGCAGTGGCATCATATGCTTGTTGTGTGTCTGCATCTGTTGAGGAGTTTTCTCAGTAAACAAAATATGTTTTTCTATCATGGCCTTTCATGGTAGGGATGCTGTTGTGACTTGGTTTGGTTTTGAAGAGCAGAAGAAGGCTTTTTATGCCAAGGAGAGGTGGTAGGTACTGCTCTCTGGAATCAGCCTAGGTTTAATAGGATTTGTGTAGGCTTATGGGTGGAAGTAGTTCATGTAACTGAGAGAAGGCATCTCCAGGAAGTACTAAGGATAAATCCTGTATTCCTGAATAGCTCGCTAGCACCATCCTACCGTGAAGGACTGGTACTTTGTAACTTTGAATATGCTATGCTGTAAAATACAAACATTATACTATAGCCATTAACAGCTGTTTTTATGATAAAATGATTGGCATTGATTTTGCTTAATGTTTTGTACTTAATGAGTTTTAATAGATGTAAACGAAACAAATTAATGTATTATAAACTACTTAAGGACTTTTTGGAAATAAGTCAAATATTTTAATCAGTTACACATAGTAGTTTGTAGATTGGCTTTTTGCTTTTTCAGGAGGCTTCTAGCAACTTGACTAACCTACTTTTAGTATGAAATCTCCTGTGTTGAAAAGAATCTATTGGCAGCTTGTTAGAAATAAAAAATAATGGTGCTCGACATTTCAAGCATGCTCATTTTTCCTGGCTCTCCATTGAAGAGAATGTGGATGAGATGTTGCAGGGAAGAAAAGCAGGGAGAGAGAGGGGGAGAGAGAGATATGCCCCTCTCTGCAAGCCTCTTCTGTAGTCTTATAGTCCTTATTTTATTGCCTGTTTTCTTCTGTGATAAAATTGCAGAAGCCTCTTCTAAAATAAGAGCTATTCCAGAAATAAGAACTTCTTGCACTTTTGAACCATTAGGAGAATGGTCTGCTTTGTTTTTAGTTTTGTTCTTCACTTGTCACTTTCGGTCTTAGTAGTTTTGTTCACTAAAAATATGGTTGAAGTAGGATTAAGGAACAAATATTTGTATCAGATACAATAGAAGCATTTCAGTGTTCATGAGAGCCTTGCATTACCTCACGGGCCAAAGCTTTCTGAAATCAGTAGTGGGGGGCACAACACGTGACACCAGCCGTTTCCTTTAGGATGATAAAACTGTATTTTTGTTATGATGTAGAATTTTTGGGGCATCATCTTAGAATTAATTTGAGGGAAAAAACCAATTAGTCTTGCTGCAAACCAAGTAGGCTTCTGTTTCTCGAAATTATTACTTAAATTTGAACAATGACTTTGATCTTCAACTTGGTGAAAGCATGGCCTTGTATGTTGAGATATTTTGAGATTCTCTGAATTGAAGTTCAAGGCCATAAGAGTTTGCATAGACGTTTCAGATCTCTAGCTTTTCAAAATAATACCAATTGGGGCATCTTAAGAGTCGTTGAGTTGCTGTACTAATGACTTGAAATAAGCTCAATTATAAGTGAGGCCGTGTTTTGAAAAGAGGTATGAACAATAGGCAACACCATTCAAGACCTTGAAAATGTCTTCAGCAACAACAGCAGCCAAAAGGAGGTCTGAAGGAGTGGGAGAAAGAGGCAGTTTTGTTAATGTTTAAAAGAAAATCTGCTGTTTGGAGACTTGTCTCTTGAATTTTGCATATTTTAATTAGCCACCTTAGTACTGACATGTGTTTTCACCTAAAAGTTCCTCAAATCAGTGTGTAAATATTCCCACGAAATCAGTTGCTTGCTTCTGGTGTCTGGGGCAGGGAGTATGGGAGAAAGTGGGAAGATGTTGCACATAGTTAAAGCTGTTTAAGAAAGAATAAGAAGTTGTCAGAATGAAGTAGATGTTTTGGCCAGTGTAATTCCTTAGATGAGGTAGGATATTGATTGATTAAAATGAAGTTTAAACAAAAAATAAAAATCTGACGTGATAGAATCCACATGCAGTTTTGCAACAGAAATGTGTGGAGCATATTGATAGTAAAGCAGCGAATTCAGTAAATCTGGGGGCACTAACGTGTGCGTCTTCTCGTGGAATTGTCATATTTTTAGCGTATGAATGTTTTTCAAAGAAAAGTCTGTAAGTCAACTGATCTGTAGAAGGAAAAAAGGCTCCTGCTGTAGCATGTCCTGAGGATAATGAAACTCAGTGAACCACTTCAGTTATGCTTTCTTAAGTTATTGCAAAGAATGTTATGGGAATTAAGCAACTTTGAGGAGTCAAGTGATTTGACACATTTGTGGTGATGCTCTCATTTGAAAGGATGTGATGAGCATTCAAAATGTGTGTTTATAGATTCCTTCCCTTCACACTCAAATTTTGTATGTCATAGAATCATAGTAATACCTTTGGTTTTCTGCAGTTTAAATATTAGCTTTAACATCCTTAGACGTCATTGTTGCAGAAGTAAATCTGTTGTCAACCAAATGAAAGTGATTATACTGAGACCCCAAATACACCTTGGGATAATATGGAAGCAAGAAGCTCATTCGTTTAGTTTGTCTTCCTAGATCTCCCACTTTTCTCCATTCCCTCCCTGAAATAGCAAGAATACCTTTATTTTAGGGTAACTGGAGGATCTTCTGTGTTGGATCCAACCTCTCCCTTGTTCTTTCGCAATGTGTGTTTCAACAGAACCAAGATCAGTCTGCAGCTGCTTTGTCTCCACATGCTGCTGTCTTCCCTGACTGCTTGCTGTGCTCTACGTTGAACCAACAGCATTGACTGGATTTTTATCAGAAATCCTAGGAGAAGTTGCTCTCTTTCTTATGCAACTTCCAGGTTTCAGAAGATGCATGAGAATAATTTAAAAAAAACCAACCAACATTAAAAAAAGAAATCTATTTAATGATCATGCAGAATAGCTTGAGACTGGTAGGATGTCTGAGTTTCAGTATTAGAAGTCTACTGATGGAGTTTACTTTTTAAAAATAAAATATATGTTAAAAAAAAATCAACCCAGGGATATAAAAATAATTTTTTGATGCTATACAGTACCTGACAGGATTGAGGAAGAAAGTATCCTAAAACAGTGTCAATAGTGTCACTTCTGGGAGAAGTATATGTAAAATATTTCCTACAGACTCCTTTAATTGCTCAAAGAGGATAAGACTTTTTCTGGCATTCACTTTGCTTTCAGAGATAATCAGCTTCAGCAAATCTGCTTGGATCTGCCACAGTATCCATCAATTTTTTTCTTTAGCAATTAGGTATCATGCAAAAATTGCTGTCTTCACATAGAACCCCCAACTAATTCCCTTTTTAAAATGAACCAGAAGTTGAGAGGGAGCCCAAGCCATTATATTTGTTTCCTTTAGCAAAAAAAAAAAAAGCAAACCCAACCTTTTTCTGTAACATGTTTTCTAGAAATGGTAAGTACTGGAGTGAGAAAAAGATATGCCTAAAAAGATGAATTTCAAGAGGGTTAAACATAATTAATGAACAATTTACAATGAAACAAAGTGGTGTAAAAATGTAGGCATCACTACTTTGTCTGGTTATGTAACCTTTACAAAGAGAGGTGAAGCAGTGCCCTGAACATTGCTTTGATTTTCCTAGCTTGGTGTCATTCCTTGTGAAACTGCAAATCACATTAATACACCCTTTTTATGTAATAAATCTAATCTGATAGTCTTGTGTTAAATGACTGTTGATATAAAATGAAAAATAAATTCTTACGAATGTCTCTAATTTGAATCTTTTTCCATTTCTCCTTTCTTCACTGTGTAACTTTGAACATCGGTAGTTTTAATGAGTGCAAGCTCTTAAAAAGTACATGCTGAAAAATGTTTGTCAATTAAATAGTCTTGCAGTGCTTTGAAAGCACTAGCAAATAGTTACAGCCTTGGCTATTAACGGAACAGTTTCAGAACATCTGAAACCCTGTTCAGCCACAGATTGATGGTACCAATTTTTGATTATCCTATTAATATAGCTCTAAATTAAATCTGTAAGTGGATCTTTTAGATAAGAGCTATGCTTGCATATTTTCTGAATAAACTGGTACTGTAGACCTGAGATATTATGTGCCTACCTTTCAAACATATATTTTCTTTCATATTTAATTAGTGTTTTGCTACTGACTCCCCCATTTCTTTAACATGGCGCTGTAATTTGAAAAGTGCTTTAGATTCAAGTTGTTTAGCAATTACCCAGCACCAAATGAGACCAGGGGGCTGCAGTTTTAATTTTCTTCTGTTTTGGCTCAGCTCATACAACTCTGAAAGTAGAGCACTTTCAAATGACCAAATGCTCTTCTGCAGTGTTTTTGTGGATGTCAATTCAGTTTCATGGATTTGATGAGAATTTTGTTAAGATTTCCTTTTTTTTTAGAAACTTTTTTTTTTTTAAATTATATTTGGAAGTGACTATGCACAGTACTGGGGGGAGAGGGGAGAACTGTTTCAGATTGAAAGTCTTGATGTTATTGTAAGTTTTCCTATAAAAATATCTCTTTGAGTAAAATAGAATAAACTGTCAGGTATCATAAAACAGTCCTGAGTAATAGTAAGAGTTTAAAAATTTTTAAGCAGTATTCATGCAAGATAAACATAAGTCACTTGAGAAAATTATTAATAGAAGGCATACTTTGAAAATAACATATATATATATACACACACACACACACACACACGTGTGCATGCACGTGTATATAGGCACACATTTTTACTGTGACTTCTGGTTTTAGTCAAGTTTAAACCAGAGATAATTCTGCATTTAATATTCACAGTGGAGAGTAAGGGGACCTGCAATACTCACTGACTTTGCAATGCTGATTTTCTGTATTATAATAGGTATATAGAGCATATACCTATGAATACTACAATACTGCTTAATTTTATATCCTATTTGTTAAATGACTTGATGAAGAAAAGGGGTTGTTTTGATAATGATGGATTGGGAAACATTTAATCGTTTTATGTGTGTTCTGGTAAAGAGACACTGGGATATTTTCACAGGGATCTAAAAAACTCCCCTAAACTCTGCATGTGTGTGTGGCCTTTCTTATAGAATTCACACAACTACAATGTTAAGATTGCTTACCAGTTCTGAGCTAATGATTTATTTAAGTTTACACTTTGCTAGCTCCTAGTACTTTGATGGTTAAATGTAGCTACTTTCTTACTTTGGCACAGCAATGTGCCTGCTTTTACTTTACCCCATATTAGTATCCTTTTTTTTCTTGATTTGCAGCTCTTTGCAAAAACCAAAGCGCCAAAAGGTCTTTATGTCTATGGAGATGTGGGTAAGTTTCAGCTGCATCGGTTCCAGTGGAATTTTCTCTAACTGCATGCTTATTCAAATTCTGAAGTGTCTAAAAGCGTCACGTTTATGTAGCTTTATTGCTTTAATGAATTTTCCAGGATTAGTTTTTTTTCCACATTATCATGTTTTTTAATACAATTACATTCTGAAGTCTGGAAGCTGTTGGATTGGACTACATTGCCGTGTATAGTTTTTTCCAGTGTTACCCACTCACTAATATTTAAGAATGCAGTTTCAGAATTTGGGAAGTAATTGAGAGGGCCGCAGAGAGAATTTATATGTTCTGATTGCAACAATGCAGCATGAAAACATAATCACTCTTCAAAAGGAAATACTGAAGATGTTTTCTAGATGCATATGGAGCCATTTGTGTAACTTCTGTGCCATCTCTGTGTGGGTCAAAATTTTAAAACAGAAAAATAAAAACGCAGTTGGTCAAGGTTTTTGAACAGAAAATGTAACTGTACTTCACAAACAGTCTGGTCTTGTACTTACTCTGTGGTATAGTTTCATTTGTTCAAAGCTAGTGGACAATCATTATTGTAATCAGTACATACTGTTCTTAATAATACTGTTGGGTGTGTTTTTGTTGTTTTTTTTATTTGAAGGCACAGGAAAGACAATGGTGATGGACATGTTCTATTCTCACTTAGAAGTAGAAAGGAAAAAGAGAGTCCATTTTCATGGCTTCATGCTAGATGTACACCAGAGTAAGTGCAGACACAGGTATTCACAAGAATGTTATAAAATACAGTATCTGTGAAAAACGTCTGTCTCATTCATAGTAGTCAGTGTAACTCTATTTAAGTATCTAAGCAAAAAAGAAAAGAGATTAAGTTAAGGCTTTTAGCATTGTCTGTCATACCAGACTAGATATTAATTGTGTATTACTTCTCAAGTATCTCTTCTCAAAGATTCTGTATACCTGATTGTATAGAAAACTTGGGTGTATATTTAGGATTAAATCCTTAACTAAATGGTCTTCAGTTACCAATTAGCTTACATGCTGAAGAAGGCAATTACTAAAACTGAAACAGTAAAGGTTAAATTAAATCTGCATTTTGAATAAGCAATAATTAAATAATGCATAAACTGCAAAGGAGAATGAGAACTATTCTGGTTGGCAAACTTAGTAATAATCTCAGTAATTTAAAGGAAAAAATAATAGAAGAAAGTTCATCCTGAAATTTTCTAACAGGGTGAATAAGGCACTTTGTTTTGACAGAGATACTGGTTTAGATATTTTAAAATTTGCTTCTCTTCCTAAATTCTGTGACCTTAAAATACTATGAAATTTTTAAACAATACTGTAATTTACAACTATCATGATAGCTACGTTTTCTTGGGAAGTTTTAATGGTTGTAAACAACTTCTGCCACTTTTAGGGCCCTCTTTTTCTATCATCACTGGGTCACTTGAGTTGTTTTGTTTCCGTTTCTTGTTGTTTGTGCTTAACAGATGTACCTTCTTACTGAAGGGTCTTTATTTTCCAAATGTTTGTTATTAGGCAGATGGAATACAATCTACAAAATAGTAAAGTATGTATGTAATAATCTTTGTGCCAGTATCATCATCTTCACATTTGAAAATATAACTGTGTTGCTGTGTCCGAGGTCTTTTAACTAAATGCATTCTAACTTCAGAGCATGCAGTACACAGAGCTCTGCCATTGACTTGTAAATATCATAAGGGTTTTTCGTATTCAGAGAGAAGATTAAGACAGAAAATGCCAAATTACAAAGTGAAACTGAAACTAAGGTCATGAATTGGAGCAAGATAAAAACTGTAATTTATATAATTAAAAAAAATAGATATAGGTGTTTGATAGCAGCATTGAAGGGTTCTTTGATTTTTGTCTTACATATTTCTAGACAAGAATATACAAATTGCAGAATCTGTGAGCTTTTAATAGTTGTCTGGATGTGGCTGAAAACTGTTTTGCCCTCTTGAAATTGCACTGAATTTGAAGCTTGCTTATTTTTACAGGACTAAGTTACTTTTTATTTGGTGGCTAAATAGTTTTGTTCTCCCTGTCTTGGAAAAAGAAGTATTTGATCTTTTCTGTTTTATCAACTCAGGAATACATCGCCTTAAGCAGAGCTTGCCAAAAAGAAAGCCAGGATTTATGGCCAAATCATATGACCCAATTGCACCAGTAGCGGAGGAAATAAGTGAAGAGGCTGCTCTCTTATGTTTTGATGAATTTCAGGTAAGAAGTCAGAGATTACTCCTTTGCTTCAAGGAAAACTTCATAAAATTTCTTTTAATCTTACAATATAACACTTGTTACTGCTAATACAGGATTTGAATCAGTGTGATTAAGGATGTGGAAATAACATGTCAAATTCAACCTAAATTCATTCTTAGGGTTATTAGAGCCTTTGGCGTGGCAGTGGCAGATTATATCAATATAACTAACATTTTAAGAGACTCTTATTTAATGAAACATGAAAAATAAAAATAAATTAATTATGTGATCTTTGCCCAAGCTAACTTGGTTGTTTCATTTGCCTTACACAGCTTGTGAATTTTGTTTTAAGTGCATGTCACAAATTCAAGTCTCGAATTGCTTTATACAAGTTTTTAGGAGACAGACTAATGGTATTTGTCAGCTCTAATCAGCTGAGATTTTTTTTTTAATTCAGAGAAAATGCAGAGCAAGAATAGATCTACGTTAGCTCTCAAATCACCAATAGTAAAGGAATAACGTCTTAAGTGTAAATTGTCTGTGTTATGCTCTTAAATTAATATATTACTGAAATGGATAGAGCAATTTATATCTCCTAGCATTAGGATTATTTTACAAGCCTGCGCACCCGAGAAAATACCCAGTTTATGATCAGCTCCTGTGAAGGGGATTTTTGTAGCTGTAAAGCAGTAGGTGTGTTTTAGTTACTCTTGCATTTTTCAACAAGGGGTGGTCCTCTGATCTGTGGTTTCAGAACATGTGAGGCCATTGCAATTTCATTTAAATTGTGCTTTATCTAGTGAATGTGAATCCTGATCTTACAAAACTTGCAGTATAAAATCTCAATACAGACAGTTTTATTAACACTATGAAGAAATGGGAAGATTAGGAGGGGCGGGGAGGAGCATTGACTGTCATGACATCAAATGCTCTGATGGTGGAAAGAGGCATCTTTGGGGTACTGTGTATTGGTGTAAATACCTGCTTTGCTATATAAATGCCCACTGCTTTCATATCCTGGTGTTTCTGTGTTTCCAGACTGCCTGTTATGTTTCCACATTTTAAAGGGTGAGACTGGTGGTATTTTTTTGTTTCCAAATTGATTGCCTGCTCCCCCTGCTGACTTGCTTAAGGTACACAATCACTTCAGTAGTAAAAATCACCTGTTTTTTCTTGGTGAGCCACAGTTGGGCAAGTATGGTGAGAACTATACTTTAAAAATTGTTTCTAGGACTTTGGATTCTTATGTGAATTTAAAAAATCTAGTTATTCTGGTTGTACTAATGTTCTAATTTCACAGATTTCTCAATAGCTGGATTTCTCGACTGATTTTCTGTAACATGGAACGCTATGCAGGCTTTGCCTACTGTAGAGGAGTCTCAGCTTTCTGAAATTTTGCAGAAGGCACTGAATTTTGGATATGAAACCTCCTGCTTAAATAGTTAAGTAGTTAAGTAGTGCAGTGACTGCAAGGGCAGCTCACATAGTGACACAGCTGACATTGATAATAAGGAGCCACATCTCATTCAGGATGCTTGCAGCTCATTTCCCCAGTGGAGATAATGGCCAGATTTCACTGCAGTCTGATTCACTCATGTTTAAGGAATTGCTAGAGTAAGGTGAAACTGGAAAGAGCTGGAACCTCAGAGCATACACCACTGTGACTTGCAAACAAAGCTACTGTCTGTTTTGACAGATGGGTAGCCAAGTTGGGTCTGTACTACTTTGGAAAATAGCTTTGTGTGAAGGAATTATCAGAAAACTATTGAGATTTGCTTGAAACACTTCAGGGTGCTTTCAAATACTCGTTGGAAAAAATGGAGAATAAGCTGAAAATATTTATTTATCTTAAGATCAGGCACAGGGATGAATGATACTGTAAGAGGGACAGTAAAAAGTAGTGTTAATGCTCATATTTCAGAGGAAATAAAATGCAGAACTTCAGAAGACAAAAGCATTGCTGAGGTTGCACATTCCTCTGACAGTGGGTAAAGCAAAACAGAAGGGCTCTGAAGTGAATCTTACTGCGAAGCCTAGAGAAGAAGTGGAGAGTTGACTAATTGATGTAGAAAAGTATTTCACTACTTCTAAAAGTAGTTTTGTGTGTTCCAAAATATTGTTGTATTAAAAACCCAAAAAAGTAATGTGTCTTAAGTGTTTCTTTTTGCAGATACTTTGTGATAGCCGGGACCTTAGTAGTGGCACTGAGCTTCTGAGTTTGTCTGTTCTGAAGCTGGCTTTTCATCAGCATTTGCCTGAGCCCCAGGCTCTTGGGTTATTAAAGCATTGCTGCTTCTTACTGATCTTTGTCATACAGTTTACTGTAAATATTATTTTTTTATAAACCACAAAATTCTGAAGCCATTCTAAAGATGTGTCCTCACTTTGAAGAAAAACCCTAAAATGAAGCCATTTGTTATTACAACTTTCATGTTTCAGAACACAGAGGTTGGCCAATAAAAAGAGACTAGTTATTGTTTAGTGATCAAATAACTACACACAGGTAATTAGAAGCTTTAATTTTGGCATGTGACTGTGATAATGAAAACAGAATCCCTACTTCTTGTAAAGCTGGATGATCATATAGTCTTTATTGGTACCATTGGTACCACTTGGACTGAAAGGAAACTACCATTTAGGGAGGTTTTACTATTGCTATGCTATTAAAAGCCTCTAATAAAAATTAGGCTCTTATTTTTGTGCTAATACTAATTACCGGTAATACATGCTTATGTTTGTCATTCATTACGTGGAACTGTACCAATCAGTGGATGGCTGAGTCTCAGACACTTACACATGTAAATTAACTTGTCTAGTGTTTTTTCTTTTTTTCCTTTTTTTTTTTTTTAATCTGAGTCATAATGGAAAGCAGCACTAGGTCATAAAATCTTTTCTCTTAAATGCTAATAAAATTTCTCCATTCTCTCCATTAGCAGGTTCTCCTTATTGGTAATTTGTAGCCTTTGCTTTTCTTTCGTGTTGCAATGTATGCTGGATACAGTAAAAAACATGAGAAATGACAGTGTTTTAGTTACTGTCTTTTACCTGCTTTACCTTGTAAATTTTTCTGTCTTTCCTAAGCTGCATTAGATAAGAAGAGCTCATATTTGCATCTCAGTTCTCAAAATGGCTCTTGCTTTTTGACAGAAGTTTCAAGAGGTTTTGTTTTGTTTTGTAATGGAATTGAAAACAACAGAATTCCACATCAAATAGCAGTTCTCATTCATAAGAAAATGTTACTAATTGTTTTCCTTTATGTGAGCATTAATATTCTTTCTCTCCCTATTTTCTAAAGGTAGCATGCCTTATAGTATTTTTAAACGAAAAACGTTTGCAACAAAATTATTTGTATAATTTGTGATAAAAGAAATTAATTTATCACTAAAAGGCACATACATAGACTGATTCCTTGTGGGTCTTGTTTTTTAGGAACAAGGAAAGTTCCTAAATTTTGGTATTCAGAAGAAATAATCGATAGGTGGGTGCATAAGCAGATACATTAGACGTATAGTACAGTAGTGAATTACTACGTGGTTCTTGGAGTATCGGATCTTAGTGATCAGAGATGTTCAAATCTGAGGGGTGATCATGTAAAAGGCTTTGGTTTTGAAAAATTAAAAATATTTCCATATTAATGCATTCTGTAGAACGAATTAGAAGAAATCTTTGGAAGAAGGAAAGTGGTGTTTACTTGTGTTTCTTTATGAACCTTAGCTGGCAGAAATGTAACACAAGTCTGTTGCTGTCTCTAGTGCAGAAGTAAATTTTTTTTGCTGCTCAGAAAGTTCCTTTGGAAATGGGGGATGATGGAGGGTGGAGTGGTGGTGGAGTAGGGAAAAATTTACACCGGTTAAAGTCTTTCTGTAGATGTGTAACCACCACAACACACGCATCTGAACTGGCACGAGCACCGCAGTCTGTCAGTCTGGTGTGCGATGGGTGCGTGGAACTCTCAGCATGCCACTGCTTTTTATTTCCTCGGAACTGGGGTCTGTTTTGGCAAGTCAAAACGCAACAAGTGTCTAAATAATAATCAAAGGAAATGCAGGAGAAACAAGTGTAATGGTAATCAAGACAGTTTACTTATTAGAATTGCTGATCTCAGCTGGTGAACTCCTGCAAACTATAAATTGCTCTTGTAACAATGGGTCTTTTCACAAAAAATAATTACATTTTTTCATTTGTATAGTGTGGTTTCTGTTTCCTTTTATTTCTTGGTCCTGTAAAGCAAGTTTGTTAAGATAAATGTAGATATTTAAAGAAATTCTACTTTATGGCTTATTTTTCAGTCTCCCCCACCCCCAGTCTCACTTGTCCCACCCATTTTTATTTTTTATTCCTTTTGTGCCTGAAGGTTAGAAGAGGCTGACTGTGCTGGAAGTGACTGCCGTGCCTTTTGATTATTCATGGACAGTAATAGAAGGCACTTAAAAAGAACAATGAAATTGCTTATTTTTGTGATGGGCCATCTGTTGAATTGTTTTTTGCAACAATCACACAATAGTATCTATGTCATATCATTCTATTTTCAACAGCAGCTGATTATGTATAGTTGGCTACTTGTCTTTATTTCTGAAGTCTCATGACCATTTAAATTCACCTCTGCAAACCTTTGCCTCAAAGGTAATAGAAGTGTAAAACGGTCGGTGTGTATTTTCTTTCTGCTGTTTTTTTCCGTGTTGTTTCTAATTAATTAGGCCTCTTAAATGTTTAGGTCTGTTTTCTGTGTCTCCCACCTGTAGTTTCATAATAGAAGTTAACATGAAATCATTTAGCAATCGGTAAAGAAATGGTGGAGTTCCTCAATAAAGAGTGGGCAAGTTGTGAAAGACTGTGGTGCATTCACTGCTTATTAATTATCCCTTTTATTTTTTGTCACCAAGCAATAATTAGAATATTTTTCCACGGCTTTCACTAACAAGCATTTTTGCTAGCTACAAAGCCACTTGCAGCTCTATTGCGGCAGAAGCTGAAAGCAAGATAAAACAAATGTGTTGTCTTCTGCAGGTCACTGACATTGCTGATGCCATGATTCTGAAGCAGCTTTTTGAAAATCTGTTCCAAAATGGTGTTGTCGTTGTGGCAACATCGAACAGGCCGCCAGAAGGTAAAAACAAACACGCTACTAGTGTTATCCAAATACAATGAATCTCAGTATCTTACAAAACAATCATAGTAAAATCATACAGTAGTTAATACTATTCAAGTCTCTAGTCTTCAAGAATCTGAGATATTCCAATTTGTCCCATTTTTTGTATACTTAAGGAATAAAGGTTTTTCAACTAAGTCTTACTCCTCTATCCTCTCAAACTCAAGGTGTTCCTCCTCCCACCTCCCTCCAAATCCTTCCATGCTTTCTGATCTTCTCTACCCTATCCAAACCAGTGAGAGGGTAGGGAGTTGAGAAGGAGTGAAATATTGCTTCTGCTTTGGACGTTTTCCAGGATAGCAAAAGATCATATTCTACAGATGAGAGGGGAAATCAGAGTACATTTCTTCCCAGTTTCTAACTCGGAAACTGGCAGACTTTATCCACTGGCTCAAAGGAGAGCCCCTTACCAAGATGCCATCCTCACAGCCTCGTGGTCACTCATAGGGAATTACTTAGGTGGAGAGTTGTTTCCATTTCTAACAATGTTTTTTGATAGAGAGTTAGTAGTTAAGTAGATCCTTCCCAAAGTCTGCAAATCTGTATGGGTTTTAACAAAACAGCGTAATTTTTTTTTTGTAGAGGAGAATAATGTTTGTTATAGTGTAGCATTAGCAGTTAGCATAATGCATAATTTCTGTGCAACTTCTATGAGACTTTAGATGGATTAATTTCAGATATTTGCAAAAAATACTGGGGAGTTAATTTTTCTACCCAAATTAGTTGAATAAAGAGAATCACCGAAGATTTACAATGTTTCCTTATCTTTTTTTTTCTTTTTAAAATAAAGTACATGTAAATATTTTTACTAGAGGGGGAAATAATTTACCAATGGTTCCTTTTACTTGTTTGTGCAAGCAAGATGAAATCATAACTACTGTAGTTGGGTTAACTACAGATAAATTGCACCCTGGTGCCTTACTCAGTTTGGAACCATCTTTGCACTTTTTGAAGTGCTACTCTTCAAAGTTCAGGAGAGATTTTTGTTGTAACTTGGAGACTGTATCCCGCATCTTAAATTGAGATGTCAATGTGTGACCATGATAGGATTTTAATACATACTAAGTCACTGTGTCAAGCTGAAAGACATCCACTTGCACTGGCTACTCAGCAGAGAATACCAAGAACGGTATCTCCAGAATGAGCTGTATTGCAGCCCAGATGTTGGTCACTGCCTGTCTCTTCTCCCCTTCTCACTGCTCCTGCATGTTCACAGTGTGTACCTGTGGGAAAGAGAGCTGGGGTAGTGTGCTGCAACAAGGTTTAAGACTGAAATGAGCAATTCATTTCTTGTGGATACAAAGGAGGAAAATGGCTTTTTCATTAGAGAGCAGATGTACCCAGCTGCTGGCCATCAGTGATATATTTAACCATGTTCAACTTCTGCTCCATGGGAGTATGAGGGGAAATGCTGAGATGCAGCGTTTGAGGAGTACTGGCTTCATTTCTGCACCAATATTACTGGATTTTTCTCTCCCCTTCACAAAACAAAGAAATAATACAAAACTCACAGTCTTATTAACTAAAGAACTAACAGAAATAGCTGTCCTACAGTACTGTTACATGTTTGCTCATTTTTGCAAGTAAATCTGCAATTGATTGCTGTTTTAACAAATGTGTAGCTATTGTGGAGTTAATGAGAAATGGCTTTGTACAACTTTGTTAGGAACTAGGGTGCAGATTCACCTCCACTGATAATTTTCTTAAATGCTTCTGTGTACGTATCCCATTTTGTGAAAATCATTCTGTAGGTGTCCTATTGGCTTCTCATGCATGCTCTACCCTCTGTCCACCATAGTGTTTGGCATAGAAGCTTTAGCCTAGTTGTAGCCTTCAGACATCATGGGGAATAAAGGTGGTGTAATAACCTGCCAAGGTCCTGGCAGGGAATTTTGATGATGCCTCCACCAGATGCCTGTATTCTCTTATTTATTTCTCCTGTCAGTGCTAGTTACTGTACTGACTCTTTGTAAGGCTTCCTAATACTGATGAAACTGAGAAGCCCATCGTGCAGTTTGAGTGCTAGCATTTTCAATCAAGTCATTCTGTTATGAACATGTTAGGTAGCTGGAGAGTTTCCAGAGAAGAGATCTTTATGCTATATAAAACATAGAGATAAATAAGATACAAAATGCAGCTTTGCACTTTGTTTTCATTAATTTGTATTTTCTTTGACTGCATTTATGTAACATCCATATATATATATATAAAATTCAGTTGTATTTTTAGCAACTTTGCATAACTTCACACCTTCATGTAACTTTCTTTTTTTTTTTTGCCTTAGGGATGACCCTTTTTCTTGCTTTGGAAAAAAGGGTGTACCTGGTAGAATTTCTAAAACATGAAGTGTACCACAGTGCACTGAATAAGAATGATACTAACTTTGTAATTTCAGATAGCGTATTTTTAGTTTGTTAGGTTTTTCCCCTCTATCAAATACCTGGGACTTAGCAATTACGCAGTTCTGGCATTCTGATCATACCAGGGTATACCCAGCATTACAAATCCCCTTTTTTTAAATCCTCACTTCAAAACAGATGCTGGCTTTATTTCTTCTGCTAAAATCAGTTATCTCATTAGAGATTTAAGTAATCTTTCACTCCCTGCCTTTTTTCAACTTTCTCAGGATGTTCCTTTCTTCCTTAAGAATGTATAGAATTTTCATACAGCAAAAGAAGAGACATCTATTTCAGCTCTCCTTTTCCCCTTTTGTTCCTTCTCTCTCTAGCAACACAGTTTTTATTTGCCAGACTAAGAGACATGCTGACATTGTTATTAAGGCTAAGTAGCAAAATGGTACTGATTTTCTTTCTTTCTTTCAGATCTCTACAAAAATGGTCTTCAGAGAGCTAATTTTGTTCCATTCATTGCTGTGCTGAAGGTAAGGAGAGTCACTCATTAAATGCTTTTCAATTTTGTCTGCTGTATTAATAAATTAGAGATTTGTACAGGGTTGCTTTGATATTCGTTTCTAGATAAGATGACTGTGCTTTAACTGTTTGGAGCAAAAGTAGTTGACGGTAAGGCAAAAAGGAGCTCCTCTCTCTAGAATTAACGTGTTTTGAAAGCTGGGCTTTTAGTATGACAAAAAGTTACCTTCTGGACTAAGGCATCAGAATTCATTTATTTGCATAAGACTTTTGCTGCTGTGTATATGCTGTGTGACCTGGGATTCCTCTGACAGTTACACTGTGGCGTACCTGTGGATATCTTGTATTTATTATGCTACAAAAGCTTGGTGTTTCTTTGGTGTAAGGAAATCAGTGTAAATAAGTGTAAATAAATGATATTATTCCTGGATCTCTGCATTTTTCCCTTTCTGTATATGTGGCTTTCTGATTGGGTATTTGTGAAGCATCATATAATGTCTAACAAGTAAAAAGTTCTCAAGCAAGCTCCCTGGATCTGTCTTGTGGTGTGGCAGGCCATGAACTTTATAATCACTTTATTTAGATTAAAAACATGGAGCATTGTTTTTCAATGTGAATAATACAGTCAGCGCTTATTTTGCTAGTAAAAAGAACATGTGCTGAACTCGCACTTTTTAAGTTCTGGGCAAGTCACAGATATTTTTAATTCACAAACCATGATTGTAACCTTAAGCTATTGAGGACCAGCGTGTACGGGTCCTGTGTCCTGCTCTGCCTGGGTTGACATGACAGGTAAAATGGAAATAGAAGCCCTTCCTACCTCACGATAGTATTGCCAGCATAAATAAGGTTGACTATATCAATATTCAAGGTAGAAGAAAAGCAAGGAAAAAGTTAAGGGTAGGTTTGGCTTTGTGAGAAGACATTTGGAATTGCAGAATAGATACATTGCCTGGATGTATCTGCTAAGGTGGCCAGCAGTAAAGCAGTGGACAGTGCTTTGGGCTTTCAGTGACGCATTTTGGAATCATAAATTTTCTGGGCCCCTTAGTTCAAGAAGGACAGGGAACTGCTGGAGAGAGTCCAGTGTAGGGCTACAAAGTTGATTAAGGGAGTGGAGCATCTCCCTTATGTGAAAAGGCTGAGGGAGCTGGGTCTCTTTAGTTTGCAGAAGAGGAGACTGAGGGGAGACCTCATTCATGTTTATAAATATATAAAGGGTGAGTGTCACGAGGATGGAGCCAGGATCTTCTCGGTGACAAACAATGATAAGACAAGGGGTAACAGACACAAGCTGGAACACAGGAGGTTCCACTTCAATTGGAGAAGAAACTTCTTCTCAGTAAGGGTAACAGAGCACTGGACCAGGCTGCCCAGAGAGGTTGTGGAGTCTCCTTCTCTGGAGACATTCAAAACCCGCCTGGACGCCTTCCTGTGCAACCTCATCTAGGTGTTCCTGCTCTGGCAGGGGAATTGGACTAGATGATCTTTTGACATCCCTTCCAATCCCTAATGTTCTGTGATTCTGTGATTCATAAGGTTGCTTTATTGCCTAAGCACTTGTGAAAATCCCATCTAACACTGACATAGGAGCAACTACCAGGTTCCAAAGTTAACATGACATTGACATGAACATGACACTCATGTATCTCAGAATGGCTGCATATAAAGTCAGGGAGGTTACCAGTGAAAGAGGCTCTTTCCTGGATGGCTCTAGAAAAGTAAGAAACATAAAAACAAATGAACAACCACTTCCACTTCAGATTCTTGAGAAGGCTTTATTCTGTAGCTGACTGCATTGCATGCAAGGGAGGTGCTGATCATAGAACATTTTCAAGAATAGTAATAGCTTCATATGCATTTGCTTTTTGAGATGCAGCATCACGCTCAGTCAGCATCTGTGGCAAATCTTTCTTTTCCTTGCAGTTAACCAGTCGTCTTTTTGATACATCTTTCCTTGTTGACTCTCAGTCTTCTTCTCTGATAAATGTAAAGCTCTTTTCATGTCACTGATGATCAAACTTGAACGCTATCTACCCTGTATGCTTATTTCTAGTTTCCATTTTTCTCTTTCTGGCTAGCAGGTTTTTGCATATAGAATATGTCATCAGGACTGGGAAAATAACCTAAATTTTTTGGAAGGGACCTTGTGGATAGAACACAGAGAGAAGCCCTAAAGGTGGATTGATTTACAGTTGTGACATAAATTGGAGTAGTGCGAAAAGAAACGAGTAGCACAATCCAGACGAGAGGTGGATGATCGTTACCAGAATAATGAATGAAGAGACAAGAAAGGTTTCATGCAATGTTCACAAGGACCTTACTAAAGGCCTGGATTACTTGTTGTTGTTTTTTCCCCTACATCTTCGTGGTTTATCACTGCTTGAAGTATATCTGCCTTTAATGTCGCTTTAATAAATATTACCAAAACCACATGATTCTTTCCCAAAAACATAATGCCTGAAAGGTAGGTGAGAAGAAGCTTGTAAACAAGTGCTTCTCTGGCCTTAGTTAGGAAAGGAAAGGGTAATGGCAAGGTATTAAAATAATAATTGAAAAATTTGCAAATACACATTTTGAATTAAGCACATGAGAAGCAGGCATTAAAAAAGCCACACTGCAATGTATTTTAAAGTAACATTTTTAACAAGTGACCTTAATGCTACAAAGTTGTAGATAGAACTAAGTTGATATTCTGGCTGTGTTGGTTTGAGAAACACAGATTTAGGCATCTCCAACATGTGCATGATCTGTACCATGGCATCCCTGTATCTTCTCATGGCAGTGGTGTTAATGGTTGGTGTAGCTTCTGCAGCAGCTGATTACAATTCCACATGTGACTTTAGGAAATGTAAAGATTATATTTTCAAGGGTTTTGCATGTAAATATAGTGGAAAAATACTATATTGGACGCTTGCAAAGGTGATTTACTGTCTTCTGTGCCTTCACCTCATTCCAAGTGCCTGTGGTAGTGTCATTCCCATCTAACCTATTCTTTGTGGTGGCTTTGACAACTTGGGCTAACTTCTGTCTTGGTTTTCTCTGGGCTCAGGGCATTTGTTTGGGATGTGGTCAATGGGAGGGTTGGTTTTGTTTGCTTGGAAAATTGACTTTTATGATGATAAATCTTAAAATAAGGCTTTAACACTAAAAGTAATTCAAGTTTGGTGCAGGAGCTTCAAATTCCTTTAAATATTGTTGGAAAGATGGGATGAATGGAAAGTAATGACAGTACATTTCATGAAGAGATACTTCACTTGAAATAGATTTCGGGCTTTTTCCATTCCTTGTCAGTAGAACGCGTAGTTCTCAGACACCCCACTAACTCTTATGCAAAAAGCTTTCTCTTCAAATGATCACAAGTAACAGTTTCTTTCCTAGATTGAGAATTGCTCCTGTTCATCCTTGATTTTTTGTTATTTCGGTTTACTTCTGGTTATCTGATTCCAGTATCTGGTTTTGTGTCCCTATTTCTTACAAAGATAACTACAAACCAATTTTTGTGGAATAAGCAAGAAGGTGAAGCAGCGGTCTAGGGAAGATACAGTTGTCTTGCAAGGTCGGTCTGTATTGATTGCCTTTCTGGGTGGCAGATTACTGGGGACAAGCGGTTGCTGAATGCCTGAAGTAGGAGGTGCAGTTGATAAATTCCACTTTTTAGGGGCCATGTGAAAGCCCCAGGTCTGTGTAGTTGGGCAGGCCAGTAAGGGTATTGGGGGTATTGGCAGCTCTTCCTGCCCTGCATGTGTCCCCCTGCCCAATTCGGAAGCTATCGCAGTGTTCTGATCTTTTGAAATCTTAAATAGTCCGAGATTAAATGTTTCAGTGATTCTTTAATCCTGTAACTGAAAGTGGTAGTTTTCATAAACGGGGCAAAACTCTCGATTGATGGGTTTGTTGTTGTGGCTAAAATTCTTTGGGATACAATATTCTGTATGGAAAGGCTTTGTTTCTGCAGTAGGTAAGAGCGCTTCTTCAGTCCCTGAAGTTTTATAAAGATAGAGCTTTAAACAGATAAGAAGTATTAGGAAGGAAAATCTTTTAATTCTATAATTGCAATTAGATTCAGTCCCTTCTGATTGAGCTTTTAATCTTGCAACATCTCTTACCAAGCATTTTGAAGTGCTTGGAACTCCTAAGTGATTTTTTTTTTTTTTGGTTAACAAAGGCAGTTCTTGAAAAGAAAAACATTAGTTTCTCACAGATATGTTCAAATGCTTAGAGCAGAAATACTCCAAAAACTGTTAATCTAAGCCAGTAAGAAATATTTATGAAAAAAATTCTAAAGATTTTAAAACTGATTTACAAATAAGCTTGTGTATCTTTAACAACTTGATGAAAGAGCTGAAGTGAGAGTTGTTAAAAAAAACAAACAAAAACCCAAACCAACCAACCAACCAAACAAAAACCCACCATGCTTTATTTTGCTGGTTTGGCAGTAATTTTAGCAACACTTTAATTTTGTAGACATTTAATGAAGACATTTACTCAACCCTTAACTGTTGTGGAGTCCCGATTCTAATTCAGTGACTAGTTCAATGCTTAATTCTTCAGACAAACAAGAAGGAAAGCTCCTCAAACAGTTTGTTGTGTATCATCTATAACTTAGAATGAGGAGTTCTGGAGTTTCCATAGGTTTCCTGGAACCATAGCGTGAACTTTTAAAAAGTCAAGCCAAGTCAAAATACCAAATATGTAACTTCTGCATTTTGTCAGGTTTTCTTCATGCAGTAGACTCATAGTGCAATAAATTCTAACTGAAAGTCAGGAGGTTTTGGGGCCCTTCATAGCCTGAGTATGCTTTTATATGTAGTGTTTTAAAATAAAATGTTTGGCTACCTGCATTTTACTTCAACTAAAGAGAGAGAATCGACCAGAAACCTGTTGTCAGCAGGACATGAGATTACTGTAAGCTTCCTATAGTGAGTTTTTTTTCTTCTGCTTTTAAGGACCAAATAATAATTTATTTTAAAACGGCAGTTAAAATTACTATTAACAGTAAGCATTGTGCACTCCTCTGAAATAGAAAGCAAAATATTTTTATATACTGTATTATCCACTGTTAGTGATTAATGGTTAATGATTTTTTATTGACATTGTTGCCTACTCTAATTGGTTTAGTTTCATTCCTCCATTTCTTGTTTTATTTAAAGTCTTTTCACTTTTCAGTAACATAGTTTGAATATGCAAAAAAAATTTGTTTAAAACGTTGAGCGTTGTCCCTGAGGAAATGGTGGGAGTTAGTTTTGTACAAAGGCGTTTGGTAGATGTAAAATGGCTTTGATGGTGCACTCGGCTTTTGTCCATCCACCTGTGTGGGAAATGCGGGGATTTGTCGATTGGCGGATCTGCCTCTTTCCCCCCCACCAAAAAAAGTCATCTCCTTGATGAAATTGATTTGTCAGCTTGTTCCAGTCTAATGGTGTGATAGCCCAGCAGCTTTCAGCATGTTGAATAGCTAAAACCTGCTTTTGAGGTCAGTGTCAGCCACCCTGACCCCTGTGAACTGTCACCTGAGTCAGAATTGCAGGGATTAGGCCTTTGATATTGTGATGGCTTCGCCTATCAATTGACTTTTTCATTACTGAAGATGTTGGGCCTTTTGTTTCCCTTCTTAGTATGTAACCAAGCAAACTCCTAAGGAGAAGGCGCATTTGTTCTTGTTCTCTCTCTCTGCAAGTAATAGAAGTACTCATCTTTTGTGAAGCGTACCTAATTAAACACAGAAAAAATCAAAAATAGAAAATATAGCATGATTACAAGCATTTTTGTGCTGAGCATCAGTATCGTTGCTGGGTAATTTTAGCTTGACAGATTTGTAGGACTGTTACTAACAAAATGTTGTGTTTAGAAAGCAAGGTGTCGGATTAGAAGTTACAAGCCCTTTCTGCATTCAGCCTTCTATGCCTGTGTGTTAAATTTAAACAGAAGGATTATTTCAATTCTGTAGTTCAGAGCACTTCACCATTACGCTATTTTATAATGTACCTATTTGCTTCAGTGTGTTTTCTAGATATTAAGCTGTTGAGTCTGTTTACCTTTTTTGTTTGTCTTACACCGACATGCTTGCTCCTAGACAGCTTATTTAAATGCAGATCAAAACTTTATCTAAGGATAAAGTAGTTGCGACTGTAGCTCAGTGTTGGGCTCCCTGCTTTCTCACTTCCTTTACTTGTTAGGATTTCCCAAGTTGTCGTTTGGTTTGTTTACCCCTTGATTTAAATGAGTAAATCAAAGCATATCATAGATATGGAATGGTTGATTCCTGCT
>NW_010182762.1:33342-45113 GCF_000695765.1 Mesitornis unicolor
AGTCTAATTACACGTGGCAGTTTGATTTGCTTGTGATGTAATGTGAAATGAGGTCCTGCCTCCCCCCAAAAAGCCCGAGCCAATTAATAAAGCTTTTAAGCTCTTTGTCACAGGCCACCATGGAGGTCTGCGGAGAAGAACTTTAATCCAATAAACATTTCATTTAGATCATGAAAAGAAAGCATGAGGAGAAGCTCCTACAAGAGAGGGTGTTACCAGCAATTCTAGCCATGAAGAGATGTGAGGAATTTGCCAAATTAACCAAGAGGCCTTCATATTTAACACATAAATGTGTCAAAAGTAATAATAGAATAATTTAATTTGAGTTGAACCTTATATTGTTAAAATTCTAAGAAGCCACAACTGTTTTCTTCAAAGACTTTACTGTTGAGTTGGATGGACAGGGCAAGGGGAGGTTGTGAGAAACCCAGATAGCAAATAACACTGGCCGAAGCTGGTGGAAAGGGAAAAAAAAAAGGAATAGATAATTAGGTGTAATTAGCGTCTATGAATTGTTGTCTCCCTGCCCTTGGCTTGAATAAATTTCGGAGAAAAAAAACCCTAGTGGTGAAAACGCTTTGATGTGAGAAGAGTCATTGTGGTTTGGCAGCATAAAGGCAGTGTTTTATACTTCTTACATAATGGTTGTGATACAGAAAGAGTGAATGGGCCCTGCACCCCCCAGCCTGCTTTACAGCAAGAACTTTTGGATTCCCTAGAAACAAAATGCATCAGAAGTTTTCGGTTGTCGGTAATGAGGTAGTGGACCTCATCAGAGCTGAGCGTAAGCCATCTTTAGCCTTTGTTTAGATCTTAATCGTATTTTTTTTTTATTCTGGGAAATCCAGTTTTGTAAATCAATGCTTTTTTTTTTTTCCCTGCCTGCCAACAGTTCTGGCAGGAGCAAAGGCTAATACTGGGAAAAGAAATACGAATCAAATGTTAAAAGGAAAAAGAACAGCAAAAAGAAATCTAGACAAATAACTTCATCCAGGGTATAATTCCAATGAAGTACATGTATTGGGGGTGAGTTTGACCCTTAATTTACGAAACATCATGTTACAAATTTGGAGTGGACTCTTGGCATTTGTTTGTCACAGAACACCACAGCTCGCTTGTTAGGAGATTGAAAGTTACAGCCACTCTTGGTCCTTTAGCAAAACCGAATGTTTATACTGGGCTCTGTGGGGCGGTTGTGGGCTTTTGTCGTGTGGGTTTTTTATTTATTTATCTGTACTCACTCTGCGAAGAAGATTTTTTTTCCTATGGGATGTGGAATGAGGAGCGCTGTGCAGCGCAGTTCTTACTGCGGGGAAGTTACTGCCTTTCTGCTGCTCCCCAACTGGAAAAAGGAGAGGCTGCTTGTCCCCTGCCCAGCACCGCCACATCCTTACCTCCCGAATTCCTTCACTTTTGTCTGGATCTCTGAAATACTATTCACAGCACAGTACATTTTTAAAGTCTCTGTCTTTATTCATGCGCCATTATATTACAAGTTAATTGTCTGTTTTTCCTCTTCTTAGGGGGTAGCTGATTTGTAGCTAGACATTAAAATAAGTTATTGAAAAGCTGTACAATAGATCGTATGTTCCTTGCGGCAGCAAGAATAGTGGGGTTTCTTAGTTGTTAAAGTTTTGAAGGCTGTAATGTAAACTTCTGCAACTTCAATTGAATCCATTTTGCCTCTAAATTAATGTCTGCTAAGCTCTTCAGTTTAAAGTTTAAATGTTCTTGTCACAAGTGTAACAAAAAGATTAATTTTAAAAATTTTATTTGGCACTATTTAGCTTCCGAGATCTTTGTGCTCCAGGTCCATTTAAAAACAAATCACAAATAAAATGTTTTTAGTCCAAAATTAACCTGAGCTTGATGAGTTTCATTGGTATTGAACAGTATTCTTGAATGACGTTTTGAAAGTTTTCCTCAAAGTTTGTGTGGTTTTTAGTTGTTTTGTTGGTTTTTTTAAATCTTAATTTTGTTATAGTGTTTAAAATTGGAACAAGCATGACGTGTCTAAGGCTATTTTAGCAATTTCCTGTATTATTGCAGGTAATGAAGAATATGGGGGGGAAGCAGTAAGTATTCAGT
Organism: Mesitornis unicolor; assembly: GCF_000695765.1. Lineage (NCBI taxonomy): Eukaryota > Metazoa > Chordata > Aves > Mesitornithiformes > Mesitornithidae > Mesitornis > Mesitornis unicolor. Next base: position 35,431 of record NW_010182762.1, read on the forward strand.
TAACCCCTTAAAGCATTGCACAGTTTTGTGGAAGAAGTAGCCTTTTGTACTTGAAGTTGATTTGATCTGTGAAAGGCAACACCTGAATATCATGCAAGACTGAGTAATTATGCCTGATTGTAAGGGGTTTTTTTCAGTTATAGGTCACAGGAAATTCAGTTAGGGTAGAGTCTGTACAAAGCTAAGAAATATGCAGATTTTATGTTGTAAGATTGTGTAAAAATTATTTACAGTTAATACTTGCATAAAGGTTAGAAAGGTTGATGAAGTGATATTTAGTTTTGCTTTACTATTCACTGCGTGTCAGAATGTAATTATGACTGATTCATGAAACTGTCTTAGCAATGAACCATCTTTATTAAAATGCTGATCAAGACAAGAGCTGACAGTAATAAAGAATAGAACATTTTAGTCTTGTTGCTTTTGAATGATTGCTAATTACCCTAGAGGTCAAGTATAGTGCGTATGAGGATTCATTGACATTTTCTTTAAAGTCTGCTGTTTCAACAACACCTGAACAGGGAGGCAGAAACTGTCTGCACACCCAGCAACGCTTGGACCAAGTTTTTATCTGCCACCAAATACCCGATGATTCCCTTTCTCCGTCCCCCTTGAGTACATCTTGTTCCCATGGATCTACATACCAGAATGGAGTGTTACAAACTTGATTTACTCTCTTTTCCTTTAACACGGCCAGTTTTAAGCATAGAGAAAAGGAGCAGCCCTTTGGATGTCCTGCACCTGTACTGTGCTTGCTTGTGACTTCATGGTCTGGTTGATCTCCTTTTAGAGCTGCACCAGAGAGGAAACCCTGCGCTTAACTTTGCGCACTTCTCTCAGCAGGCTGTGGACAGCGAGTCCCAGTTGGACCAGTTTCACATTCTGGTGATTGCCCCTTGCTGATGAATTTGAGGGTATGCTAAAGTTAAAACCTGTGGGTGTGCTTTGGACGTCAGAAATATGTTTTTCATGACACACTGCTTTTTTTTTTTTTTTTGCTTGGGAGAATTCTTGTTCTTCCACCATCATTAATCACTTGGGAAAACATTTGTACTGGTATCTTTTGGATGGAGAAACCTTCTCTAGAAATCATTTGAGAAAGAATTTTAAGAAAAAAAAGAAAATTCTAGTTGATAAATTAGAATGGTGAAGCCTGGTGAGCTCTGTTTGCCTGAGGAGCTCTTCCCCTGTTGTTGGCCGAGGGCTCCCATCACGTGTCTATACACTGCGTGATGTGAGAGAATTTGTCTCTCTTAGGCTGGATGTAAATGTATGAGAAGAATGATTTCCAATGAACAATCTCATTATTTTCTGATTTGCTGGGGGAAAGGAGTATTCATGTTTCTGTGTTTTGTTAATAGAGACCAAATCAACAGGACAGGTGTGGGGTAGGGTGATTTTTAGTAGTTTGTTTGTTTTGGGTGGAGTTTTTTTTTGTTTGGTTTTGTTTGGTTTTGTTTGGTTTTGTTTTTCTCCTGGATATAAACAAAGAGATGCTGAGGATGCATTTCAAAAGGGAATATGATACCTATGTGGAAACTATGGTTCCTGTTGCTCAGAAAGAGTGGTTAGAAGTTGCGCTTATCATGGAGGCATGGCTTGGTTATTAATAGTAAGTATAATGCACTTGGTAAGAACTACGCCGGAGACCAGGAGGAGTAATTGTGCAGCTTTGCATGCCTGGGGTTAGAACCATGCACTCCTTTGCTCGTTTGGAAAGGGTATTTGATGCTGCAGATGTGGTGCTACTGCTGCGTTTGCAGGTGTCTGGTTTGACCCGAGTGTGAAAGGCTGAGGAAACGTGACAAGTGTGGGAATTAAGGCAATGATCATCCCAAGGTGAAGCACTGACGTCTCTGCTCCCCTACGCCTTCTCTGGAGAACCTCAGTTAGGGTTTGTCTGATCCTGTGGGCCAACAGGATGACTTACACGATTTTGTCTGTTGGTTTGTTTTTTAATGCCATTAAAATTCAAAGCAGAGAATGACAATTGGCTTGGCTTACGGTGGTCTTCAGTAACATCAAAAGGTATCTACTCACCTGTGTTATCAAGGGTCACGAGCTGATCACAGTGTTTGAGCTCACAGGAGCACATGGTATTTAGTAGTACGGTGTTTAATGTGGAATGAGCATTTCAGGGTTTTTGGGGACACTTGGGGAAACACATGGCTTAAGAACTTGCAGATTATCTGGTTAATTTTGACTGCATCTTGAAATCTTCTGAAACCTTAATTCCTCTACTTAACGATCTATCATGCCATACACTTTAATTTCTTGAGCAGTTAAACATTTCAGTAGCTACCATTCTTGATTGCAGCAACGGGAGGAGTATTAGAGGTGCTTACAGGAACAAAACTGTATTTATGTTAGTCTAATAACTGTCTACAGTAGGTATACTGAAAGTCTAATTTTATCTATTCTGTCTGAAATTTGTTGTTTTAGGTGTTCTGTCTCGAGTTAAGCCTTGAGGCTTTGTCTTTTTTTTCCTTCTGGAATACCAAGTTTTTCTGCCACTCCAGTGGAAATGAGTGCATGATCGTGCTGTATTTTTAACTTACTAATTGCATTTTCGATTCTGTAATTGTATTTGTTCTTTGTATACATAAATACATAAATTACTTCAAAATAAATTGTATGTCTAATTAATTTTATGCATTTGAATTGAATAGAGTAAGTCAGACTTGAAATATCTCAATAGAATAAAAAAGTCTGTTGGAAACTGTAGATGGTTCCACAAGCACAGATTAAGATAACTGTAGCTTCAATTTTAAGTATTTATTTAAAAAGAAAAGTAGAAGTTTAGCCCAAGTAAATGGAATTTGAAAGTTTAAATCTCTATTTTAAAAAATGGAAACCAATAGTTACAGATGTGGCTTTGACAATTAAGTGCTAACGATCTGAGTGCTGGGGTTACTTCTTTGGCTGTTGATTAGGATTTGGTGGTGGTGATTAGTGAGTGTGAGGAGCAATCACGTCTGCAGGGTGTAATCAGTCCAGGGCTGGAGAAGTTAGTCCACAGACGGAGAGAGACACTAGAACTTCTCTATGTAATCTTAGTAGGGCTTTTCCCCATGCCACAAAAAAGATGAAGGATAAAAAATAGAGAAGCCTGCCTTCCCCCTGCCACCCCGAATTTGCAGGGTTTGTAAATGATAGGATTGATTTTCTAGTTCCGTGATGCAGGAATATAATGTTGCTGACACCTGTGAAGGGGAGAGAAGAGATGTGGTGCTCACATACGCACACTTGCTGAGATTCAGTGTTTCATTCTTACACTGTGAGCAGTATTTGGTTTTCATTTTTTGAAAATCTAGTATTTTAATCATTTAAAGCATTTCTCTTGAAAAAAATGCTTACAAATACGAACATTTTGCCCTTTGCATTCCCGTGAAGCAGATCAGTGAATGTTTACTTGTGTAGAAACAACAAACCGCAGTGGGTACCCTTGTCTACAAAGGAAACACCAAAAGGAAAAACTTTTGGATCTCTGATCATCACGTAGCTTCTCCGTGACCTTTCAGACTCTGGCGTTGAGTAAAGGTGACCATGTGCTGAATCCCTCTTTAGAGCCATCTCCACCAGAATATTCTTAACTTGGAGGAGAAATGCTGCTGTTACTGCCTGGCGGTGCAAGCAATGCCCCCATTGCTGCCCTTCGGTTCACTGGCTCTGCTATGTGATAGCCTTGCTGTTCTCTGCTGCCTTGAGCTCAGTTTGTGTAAATGGCATTGCCCCCCTCCACCCTGTGCATGTTTGTGTGCTGTTTTGTTGGGGTTCATTTTTTCCACATTACCATTTAATAATTTTTTTTTTATTCACACTTCTGTTTGTTTGGGTTTTTTTGTTACTTTATTTTCCAGTAGCACCTATATATCTGTACTCTGCTGTCATATATCCACCTAAGGAGGTTGTTCCTACCCTATGAAGCTAATAGTCTAACAACAGCAATCGGGTTTTAAAGGAATGTTTTCTGGGAGCGTGTTGCTACACAGATGATAATGTTTTGTTTAAATGCCAGGGGCCATCCTTGTTATGTGTATTTATACAGTGTCTAACAGAACAGGTGTGAGTGAGCTTTGAAGCTTCTCAGTAAAAATAATTCATGTCAAACAGTGGTAGATACTCATGTGAACCTGTAGAAGGGTTGGGAAATTCTTGTGGCTGTTTTATTTTCGTTGAGAACATGGGCTTTAAATGGCTGGAGTACCTTCCTGAACTGAGCATCAGTCTGGAGAGGCAAAAAAAAAAAAGAGGATTGTCAAGGGCAGGGGAAGAAACGGGCTTCAAGGTCAAATCCGTGATTCTTGAGGCAGCAATGGATGAAAAATATGCTACAGATTTAAAGTGATTCAAAGTAAAATATAAACCAGAATTTGACTGAAAATGCTGGTTTGAAAAATAAAAGACAAAACTGTATTTGAAAGGTAGGATGGAATTAAGGCAAAAACCCGCCCAAAACCCAACCAAAACTGAAAATTAATTAGGAACATCCAAGGAGCAGGATAGCAAAATGCCATTTTTTTTCCAAAGGACTGAGTATCATTCTGTTCCTGTTAAGTGGCCCCTACTTCTGTGCTTTTATTGTATATTACAGAAAACTGCTGTATATCAGAACACTGCTTTTCCATTTTGTTTATGTTTGGTTCAGTTAACTTGTGCCTCCTAAGGAAGCAAAAAATCGGTGGGACTATAATTGTATTTTATGTGTCTCTGAAAGGTCCTATAGCCCAGAATATCTAACATATTTTCAAAATAAACTATGTAATATTATATCACATTAGAATCAATAGTAGTACATTATTGTAGGAAAAGAAGTGTCTTTCATTTAGGCAACTGTTTGTAGCTTAAAAGGGCCCAAAACCACAAATAAGCTTTTGAGCACTTGAGCTCTTAACTAGTGTCACTAATGATAGCGATTTTTTCCTGAATAGTGATAATACTGATTACTTGGAAAAAAGAGAAAAGGGAAGGAAGACAGAAAAAAATGCATCTACTTTGTAGCTACATCCGTAGTACTTGAATCTGCAGGTCTCTGCCTCCAAAACTTGTTCACTGTAAGGTTAAATCATGGAGTCATAAAAGACTGTCAGTGCGTTTAAGGAGTGAGAAGTTTGTAAGCAGAACACAAGTGGACTAAAATACCGTTGCACCAAGTGCTGATTTATATATATTCAAGTGCAAGCCGTGGTGACCCACACCATCCAGCCCAGCACCAGTCTGTATCTGGGTGGACAAAACGTCTGCCCTGCTCAGCAGTCACAGCAGCTGAGCCACAAGCACCGCTATGAATATCAGTGCAATTAATGTACACCAGCTACAGTGCTCAAGTGCACTGTGTTTTTGTTTCAGCCATACCATAACTATGCCATGCTCTTAAATATGTGTAGTTCTGTGTTCACTCTTCACTTTATGTGCAGCACAACACCCTGAGAGAGTTGCAGAGTTTGTAAACCCATCCTGAAGGCCAAAGATGTGAGACTGAATTAATGCAAAATTTCCTGTTTTTCTGTTGTTTTGGGGGGAAAAAATACCTAACCAAAATGCTAAACAGCATTACTAAATATCTGAGTATCTAAAGTTAACCTAAATAATCTCATAGTCTTCACAGCTGTAGTAATGTGACTTTTTTTTTCATCTACTAACATGAAGAAAATAATACTTGCGCTAATCTACAACTTTGGAAAAATAAAGCATTAGGTGGAGAGATGTTGAACATCAGTGCCTGGCAGAGGAAAGCCAAGTATACCGACTTTGCTGTAAAATTGCAGGAATCTTCCTTTTAGCCTTGACTGCCAGACTGAAGCTGAAGAAAAAGCTTGAACGTCCTCCCTCCCTGGTGCATATTATTACACGCCTCTGGAACTTTTTTCTTCTGCTGTTATTTATGCTGTTTCTTTGTAAGCTTTCATGAAAAGAAAGGGAATAGATTATAATAATATTGTAGCACCAATGCTATTGTGTTTGCGGTAGCCTTAGCCCAAGATAATGATTTGATTAGCATGGCTTTTTCACTTATCGGAATCAGAAATATGTGGATTTTCCTGGGATTCTGTGCTTTCAGGATGATTTTTTTTGCCGTCTTTCTTCAGCTGTATATCTTTGCAGAGAAGTTGGAGGTTTAAAATCGGTGTAGAGCCTTCAGTAATAGCCAAGGGCAAAAAATGAGTGCAGTGAGTCACTACAGTCACTCCTGCAGATATTTGTAATCTGAGTCCGGTGCAACACATTTGTTCAAAATGGCCATTGCTGCTTAAATCGCTGGTGATCGTCCTTGTAAAATTTAAGGGCTTTTATTTCCTGCAGTGGAGTTGCTATAAATGAGATTTGACGTTTCCAATTTTGATATTTGAGTGGCCTCAAGGAGGTTTTGAAAAATTTGACACGAGGAATATGAAACACTTAACGAGAGTATTAAAGATAAACTAATAGTTCCTAGTGCAGTGAAGAAGCAGGGTCATTTAGTGGATTCTAGCAATCCAAAGAATTTTAATGCTGTTGAATTACCTACAAAAAAAAGTTTTATTGCTTTAATGAAATTGTTGATAGAAGTATATTTTCTAAAATACTAAAACTTTTCCTCCCTTTCTTTTATAGCTGCTTTTGCTTCTAGCTTTACTAACACCCAGAAGTTGTGTATGTTGGCAGGAGTAATAACAGATAAGCAGAGCTATTCTTTTTGCCAGAGGGTGTAAAGTCTGGATCCCACTGAGGTTTTTGAGAATTTTGCTCTCGGCCTGAGGCCTTGAATTGAAAAAGCACCCTTTGGTGCAGCTGGTTTTGAGTTCTGTAACAGAAGCAATTATTGTGACTACCCGGGGATATCTGTATCGCACTTGGAATCTCACAGGTTGTTTAAAGGGAAAAGAAAGAAGCTCCTTTTCTGAGTCATTTCAGACATTACAAAAATGAAACAATCTTTTTAATGTAGAGGTTTGTTTATTCCCCTTTATGCTGCGGTCCATTTTGCAGCAAGACTTGGTGCAGCTCATATAGTTGATGTTTGACTTATAAAATGTCTAATGTTCTTAGTAGAAGGAAAAGATAAAATTATTTTTTAGTTTATAAAGTAGAAGCTAAGTAGTTTCAGTTATATCTGTTGCTGGAATTTGATCGTGGCCTGTTAAACCTTTATTGCTCCTAATTTTCTATTTCTAAATGTATATTCTTGAATGTGAAAATGATTATTTTTACACACTCCCCCAACAAAGTACTACCCAGAGAGAATGAGTAATATCCACCCTCATTTCATTCCGCATGCTTCCGATCTGTGTTATTTTCTTAGTTGTTAGACTCTTTAAAACGGTCACTTTTGTGTTTTGAAGATGTGAATGATTTCCGGCTTATTTCTTTGCTTCCATAATTGTAAAGGAGACTTCAATTTTGTGATCTGGAATTTCAGTCTTACAGATGATATTCGTGCTGATGGTTTATCACAGTAGTGTGACTTCTCTCTAACACAGACAAAAGTAAATACAGCTTTGGCTTTAGGAAAGCTCTTTTTTTTTGTCTCTGTAGAAATACTGCAGCACAGTCCAGCTTGATTCTGGAATAGATTACAGGAAACAAGTGCTTCCTGCTGCTGGAAAACTTTACTACCTGTAAGTTGGTCAATGATATAGTATTTGCCCTGTTTTTCCTTTTTATAAGCCAATAATTTCTTAGTCAATGGGAAATGAGAAATGTATAGTAGAATTAGCAGGATCTGACTTTTCCTTTCTTTGCCTTCTGGTCCATTTTGTTCAGCAAACTGCCTTCCTTTATGCCTTGATGATATTAACTTCATTAAACCACGTTTTCAGTATCCACACTAGCATCATTTATAATATGTGACTGAATAAAAACTAATTGGATTTTTTGGGGAGGTGTGGTGTTTGGAGAACTGAAGTGACAGATGGTTAGAAAGTAATGAATATCCTCTTGTAAGAGATTGCACGATTCTCTTATAACAGAAGAACAACCTTATTGTATTTAAGTAATTAAGTATTTATAGAAATCCAATGGCAAGAATTCATTTAATGTTGGGTGTTTCCAGTGCTGTGGTTTAAAGCAAAAAACATCCTCCTCCTATTTTGACAGATTGTGTCTGTTTATCATGACAAAATTTCTTTAACAGTTTATTTTATATTTGCAAATAAATATATTTAAAAATGCATTCATAGTTGTGCTTATGGGTGCAGCATATATCTGCATATATCTGCCTTATAGAAACATCCTCTCTTTTTTTCCCCACATACTTTGAAACCTTTGCATTGTGGACATTTTTATGTCTTGTTTTTTCCTCTTGTAGTATTATTTAATTGATGACAACCTGAGCGAGGCAGACGACGATAGTTTAAAATGAGATTTACAGTCATTGTATCTTTCAACCCGATGTACAATATTGATTTCAAAATCACGTTTCCGTTAAGAAAGGTGCAGTATTTTCATCAATGTGATAGATATCTGAAATGAAGTATGTCCATATCACTTCATAATGAAGTTAGAAATGATAGTTGTTTGTCTGGAAGGAGGAGTACTGCTTAGTACAATTACAACAGGTAACCGTCTTGGCTTCTGAAAAGAAATGACAGATGTTATATATGGAAAGCAGGGCAAATGCAGGTTCTGTATCTTCAAACAAAGTGTGACTGTATGAACTCAAGGAAAGTAACTCTTGTTCTAAATTCTTTACATTTTAAATTTCTTTAAGTTTTGCAGTGTCTGCTTGGAAGCACTGTTTGAAGCCACCTCTGTTATCTCAGAATTGCTCATCATGGCTCTTGTTCTGGTGGCTCTGCTTATTGTGCCCATTGCAGTCTGTGACTCTGATAATTGTGCAGAGCAGCTACCATATTCTTTTCTCTGAAGAAAGGAAGAACGCATCTGTGGTTCCTAGCAGGTAGTAGGCTGAACGGAGTGCCTATGGCATCGCCTCTCTGAGGAGAAGAAACACAAACAAGCCCCAGGAGCAGTAGCCAGACAGGGTATTTCATGCTGTTCTGCTGTAAAACTTGTGATCAAGTGAATGGCAGAGACTGGTGATAAGTCTGTCTCACGTCCTTTCATTGAAAGGATGTTGGTTACCTCTAGAGCTTGTGTAAATCACTGGAAGGGGGAAAAAATAATCCTGTAACTGCCAATGGAAATTGGATACTTATTTAATCATCCTTTCTTTTTCGAAGGGAATCTCATTCAGTCGTCTATTCAGACTTTTTCATTGAAGCTTTCAGCTCTGCAGAACTAGCATAGTATTGGGAGATTTTTTTTATTATTTTTTTTCATTAGGTACTATACAGTATTTTGCTACAGATTTTTGTAATTTATTTAGCAGTCTTGCCCCCAAAAGAAAACGTTCTTGTGTAGTGGTTATCGAATTGTCATGACATTTTTTTAAATCCTCTTGATGCTTTGTAATTTGTGTAGTCTTTTCTTCATTTTAAATATGCAACTAAGGGTTGCTTAAAAGCTGTTTTGTACTCATCAGAAAGCAATTGGTGTAACACGGTTAGAAGATTCTTGATCAAAGCAACTTCCCTCATCTCAGTCTCAGGTGTCTATTTTCAAAACAAACTTTTATGGCAATTAGGTGTAAATACCCACCTAAGCATCGCATTCAGCTGTTTCTTCTTGTAGCCTTTACATTAAACTTTTTGATAGTTATATGCATACACGTGTGCATACTCTCTGATAGATAGACACTCTTT
>NW_010182762.1:45144-58436 GCF_000695765.1 Mesitornis unicolor
GCCTTTTTTTTTTTCTGGTTTTTGTCCCTTTTCATTTGTCATTTTGTCAGAGAAAAGCAGCACACAAAAATGAATGTTGAGAGAAACTTTTTTTTGAAGTTACAGTTTTATGTAATCCATTCAGAAAAGGTTTTTTTACAGTGTTTGAAATGGCACTTGCAGAAGTTTGTGGGTTTTTCTTTTTTCAGGTTCTTTGTATCTACAAGGTTTGCTATGCTTGAGCTGAAAAGTAGTTATTTCAGTTCTGCTCTTAACATTTTTAAGGTGCTTAAGGCTTAATGAACAGGAAAGTAATTGTGTGATGTGCTGATTGTCTCTTGTCACTTAGAGCAGATCTAGAGCTGTGTGAAGCAATGCAACTTGAGTGCAGCCATGATCTATAGAAGTAGACTTTTCACACCAAAGGAGATTACACAAACTCCAGAGAAGCGTTCTATATCCTAGTTCTAGTTTATTGTCTACTGTGGCATTCATTTACTAGCTTTCAAACTCAGCTAGAAGTATTATCTACCTGTCTTATAAGAATGAAATACAGGAAGGCTGGCTCTCTAACTCATTCAGTGACAAAAAATATTCTCTGATCAGACCGATTTATAATTCTTGTGGCAACCAGAAGATGAATATAAACTTTACTTGAGCTCTCAGCACAGATATTTTGCATTTTCACTGTCCATGGTTGATCTTTTCCCAAATAGTATTGGGGACAGAGAGGGGAAACTGATAAAATTACTGCTGCAGAGATCATGCTATTACTTTGAATTTCACAGTTTAATTTTGCAAATTGTCTGATCAATACAATCAGTTGACTCTCTGTTCCCCCCCACCCCCCACCAAAAGCTGCTGCAATATTTAATTTCACAAAGTCCCCTCTCAGAAATTTCAAAGGATACTTCTTTGGGTGCTTGACTGCCTTGCCTTGTCTATTTGCTCTTATTTTGCATGCAAGATAGAGCCAGAAGGCTTTTTTTCTCATTGTGTACACATAGTGTTAATGGATCTGCTCTGCCTGTATTGCCTCATTACTGGAAACGGCTCAAAACACAGAAGTCTTTCAGTGTATGCAAATAAGGCAGAATCATCTACCTGAGAGTTAATATTCTCTACTTTTAAGTGTATTCTAAATCTAATGTTTGTATTTAGAGCATAACATCCTGTTCTCTTTTTTATGGGCAAAAAGCTAAGCAGGCTCAGGCAGCTGTTTGATGTTGGCTTCAAGTGTTATTAATTTCATATTCTATTATTCTTTTCACTGTAGCACAAGTGAAGCTGATGTGGAGGCTGTCATGGATAAGTTGTTTGATGAGCTGGCTCAGAAACAAAATGATTGTACGTAAGTTAATTTCTCTTGAAAGAGAATACATTTAGAACACAATGCCCAATCTCCACTGACCAATTAATAAGTTCCATTGCTGTATATGGGTTGATGCCACACTCAAGTGGCAGTCATTGTATCAGCATTTTGTCTAATTTATGTGTTGAATCATGTGCTATTATTCATCAAGCTATGCATTTCCTATCTGTAAGAGATGAATTTTATAGTAATTATCCAGAGAAGATTGAGTCTTTGTTCATGTTCCCATAGTAACTAGACCAAGGATTCTAAAAGTGCAAGGCAGAGAGCTGAGGCTGAATAAAGCGTGTGGAACCATTGCAGACTTCACGTTTGAAGAGCTGTGCGACAGAGTGAGTATCCAGTCAAATGTAGATCTGTTAACGCTCAGACTTTTTACAGTTTAAAAAAAACCACCAAACCCCAAACACAAAACCTCACTATTTTCTCAAGTCGTACTAAATTAAAAAAGCTTTTTTTAATTTGGCAGCAAGATCTTTAATTTAACAAGGGGGGGGAAGAAAGAACTCCCCCAGAGAACAGTAATAATTTTCTTTTTAATGATACAGTAAATTCACTCTAATGTATATCAGAGATTGTCTTCAGAAATCCTACTAACAATATGTGGCTGGGCCAGCATTGCTGGAATATTAGTAGTCACAACGTATCAATATGTAAATAGCATTCAAATACTGTTTTTGAAATCTGGGATTTAAGTTGGTACTCGAGCAAAGGAGTAGTAATCCTGACACCACTGGAGTAAAGCTGTTGTTGCACGCCTTAGTTGTGACTAGCTGTACTAGGGCTGTTCAGTCCCAGATTTCTCAAATCTGCCAAATTTTCCTAAATACTGCCAAGTTCTCTGCTAAACGTGGGTGTGATTCATGAAAAGCTCTCTTCGTATATGACTTCCAGTGGTTTTGAAGACAGTCCCTCAAAAATTGCATTTTCCTTCAGTGATCTCTCTGCTGACACCTGAAGTTACTATTAAATGATCACAACTCTAAACTGGGCTTGGTAACACCTTTGATTCAGGATGTTGACCAGTCTTTTGCTTATAACACTATGTTTTCACTTCCTTGTAGCTTCCAAGTTGATAGTAATTTGCACAGAATTTTCACAGATTCTGTTTGAGACTGTAGGCTTTAGGCTTTGTTGGGTTTTAGTTTCAGACAATACCAGTTAGCCATTTGTATGTCTTGGGTTGAAAAGCTTGCTTTTCAGTAGAAGTTTTGCAACTTTTTCTTCATTGTTCCTCTTAATGTATCAGGGAACAATGCTGTCAGCAAACACTTGCAAAATTCTTTAGTCCAATAAATGCCTTGTGTACTTAAATGGGATGATAAATTGCTTCTAAGGAGAAGTCCTGTGGTAGCTCACATGGCAGTGGCTGCTACTTTGGTTCTGAGGGTTCTGGTCCTGTTGAAGAATTGTGTGGAGTTCAGACCATCTTGGTGTAACAGAGCTGAGGTGCTTGGCTTCCGCTCAGAACAAGTAAAGAGAATCCTTATGAAATGTTAAACACCATTTAACAGTATTGTTGGTCTGTTGATCACCCAGGACTTGGGGAGTGTGCTGTCTCAACTCAGATGCCTTCTGCAGATGTGTTGTGATAATCTCTAACAGAATAATCACCTGCTTAAAACTAGAACAACATGGCAAACAATGACTACGTTTCTTCAACAGCTTCCTCAGTCATCAGTTATTTTCTTTGCATAGGCCTCCATTTGTTTCTACCTTTATTGCTATATACAGTTATTTATTGTACTGATGTACATTCATAAATATTATATTAGTGTATTGATAAGGTGATGTCACTGCTTACTTCATAGGTAGAGAAGTATAATAATGAACTTCAGAAACATCCATTACATTTGGATGAATGGCTTCAGTTGTTTCTAATTCTTCTTTTTCGCCACCAAATGTAAATTTTTATAATGTTTTATAGCAGTAATAAAAAACTCCCATCAGTGTAAGCTGCATTTAAGACCTTACCTGCCCTGTTGCTCTGTGTGCCAGCCTGGTTGCCTTTAAAATCTGCTAAAAAATTCGGTTGTCAAACCATGAAACCATATTAATTTTTTTCATTAAACCTTTTAACTTTCTGATGGAAAAATTTATACATGCAGTATCTTTTATTAACAGTCACAATCGAAAGTCTGATGCCACTGAAGAAAAGGAAAAATAAGTTGGATTCAGAGGAGTGTACTGGTGCTTTGTAGACAAAAAAACCCAAACCAAAGTCAGGAGACATTCAGCATGCCAGGAAGTGTAAAGTCATTCATATTTATTTGAGTAAGTTGGCTAATAGCAGGAACTGTTAGTGGAGAGATAAAGCAGGGAGCTGTGGGAGCCATAGCTATAAGGTGTTTGGTACTGCTGCCAAGCAGTAGGTAAGTTGACAAGCATCATGAGTGCAACTATTAAGAAAAAGGAAACTAGGAGGCCAAGAAAGATGTAATGGAAAGGAAGATCCACAAAATAAAATGCTGGAGGGGGAATTGTTGGCTTTGGCTAGAGCGAATCTGCAGGTTTCTTTGTGCAGCACCTGGGGACAAAGTCCCCTGGGAAGGCAGACTGTGTGAAGAGACACAGCATGGGGAATTTTCCTGGCTGGAGCCTGTACCAACCAGGAAGGGGCTCAACTGACAGCCCAAGCAAAGCGTCCTGGGCAGGCAGATGCAGTCTAAAGTTGGTGTCATAGGAGCCAATTACACTTGTAACAGAACTGAAAGCAAGATTTGCAATTGGTTTTATATCAGTGATAAGACCTGGTGACAAGTATGATAAATGGGAAATTCTCATTAATGGCGTAAAATGAGATATAATTGATATTACTGAAACCTTTTTGAACAGTTCATAAAATAAGAATGTGAAATCAGTGCTTACAGCCTACTTAAGGACAGAGTGGCTAAAAGAGGGGGAGGACAGTATGCAACGTTAAAGACACTGGTACCTGCTTTAAAGTTAATTAATACGAGGATCTTGAATATGTATCAATCAGTCTACTAATGAACAAACCCAAGAGGGTGGTACTCGTAGCGGTCTGTTGCAAACCGAGCATGAAGTACATTGCTTCTTGAGCACTTGGCTATGAAAAGCATATAAAGAAAAAATACCATTGTATGGGAAGCTTATGCTGTAGATAAATGCAGAAAATGGTGAAATGTAATTAGCCTGGAAATTGTAAATTATAATTTTCTAGCATAAAATGTGTTACATTCAATACAAGGTTGTTTAGTTCAAGCAGCTTTATGGGAGCTTACAGTGAAGAAATTTGTGTTGCATAGGGACGGTCTTCTAACAGTATAACCAAAAGATACTTCCAAACAGTGGAATTACATATTTGAGTGTTCAGAAAGAGTAATTTTCAAAAGCAAAAGGGAACTGTGACCAAAACTAACTGATAAAGGAAGTGTAGACAACAAGAAATTACAAAAATAACTTTTTGAGGAAGAAGATAGTAAAAGTATGTCCTGTGTCAATGTCAAGACAGACTCAAATAGTATAGAATGAATGGCAACTAGTTATGAAGTGTGGGGGAAATTAAAGAGAAACTAAAAGTCATGGGCAAATATCAGGTCTGCTCAGTTAGGAGACTTTGTTGTTGTTAAGTGAAATGGGAGTTTTGATATGGTTTATATGATGTGGACATTACTGGCTTATTCATAGCTGGAGATGGCTGAATGTTTAGCAATGATGTGGAAAAAGAAAAAGGTTTTGCAAAAAATACTTGTTCTAAGTGAAGCAGAGTGAAGTATTTGTTTCACTAAAGGATAGTAAAATAACTTCTTATGCCCTGTACGAGGCGTGTTGCATACAGCACTGCAGACCGGTTTATAATCTGCACCAGCACACCTGATAGCATGGGAAACCAATCTGTTAACAGTTACAGTATGTTAAAGACAGCCTGTAAGTACATTCTGAATCACTGGAGTCCTGGAAAACTAGACTGAGATCTTTAACCAGCTTTTTATTTTTGATAAATGTCTGAGTGCAAGAAAAATTCCATGGTGCTAGAAGAGGAAAACACACACACACGGTAACTTGCAAAACTGCAGGCTGTCGGATTTTAGTCCAGAAAGGGCAATGGTAAAGCTGGTTCTGGATTCACACAGTAGATGACTAAAGGATAGAAATGAAATGAGTTCCATTCTCCCTGATTTTGTGGAAAAGGTTGAGTTTTGTAGATGCTGCTCTTACTAAAAAATTTGCACTATGCAATATCAAGAAAGTACATGTTAAATGGATGGAGAAGCTAGTTAACTAACATATAAAAAGCATTATTACTGAAGAATTGTTGTTGAGTGTGACATTTTTAATGAGCATGTTTTTATCCCAAGCCCAGTACAACTGTTTTCTTCCCCCAGCAGTTTTGAATGTAAGTGCTAATATGAATTTGCTGTAAATACAAAGCGCGGTGCATGGTGGCGGTGGGGGTGAAGCAGTGGAAACAGAGAGGCTATGTGCAACAATTTCTTTCTCAGCAGAATTGAGATTTTGAGGAGGAGGGAGAGAGTTTGCTTTGGCTTTTTTTAAATGTAAGCAAACAGAAAATTTCATGTCTAGAAATTTGAAATACAAATCAAACCTGCAGGAGGAGGAGACGGTGTCCTAGATGTGATAAGAGGCTGTTGGAAAAGCCACAAACTGTTTGAGCTGGAGAATTTGTGCCCTCAAATGACAGACCTACAGTTCACTTTGTTCAGTTTATCAAAAAGGGGACTGGGAGATGATTTTAGAATGTACAGTTATCTTCACAGGAAAAAAAACAACAGGTATTAGTGGGGTCCTAAATCTGGTAGAAGACAGCGTAATTAAAACCAGAGACTACAGAGAGATTCAGATGTAAAAAAGAAGAAAAAGCGCACATTCGCACATTTGAAACAGTGAAGGAAGTGGCAGAGCCTCCTTGTGCTGTGTTTTGAGTCAAATGTGGGTGTCATTTTAGGAAGAGGTGTTTGTGAGCTAAGTTCTTAGGCTTAGCTGTCTCTAAAATTCAGGAATGTGGAGGATCTCACGATCTCTTTTTGTCTCAAATTGTCTGAAACTGGGATGTGAGAGGGGCAGAGGAGCCACTGCTAAAGGGAAGTCTGACTGGAGGGGCAAGGTCTGTAACAGCCTTATTCTCAAATATAGTAATTGACCGATACTTTTACAAATACATCTGCATTCACGCAGACAGATGCATGTCCATATGAAGTCAGTTTGAGGCATCCATTCAGAAAGGAAAATGAAAACTAGTTTCATAATGGAAGGTGGATATCAACTCTGGTTAGGCTTTTGTTTATTTGTTTCCTGTCTAATAAATACAAGATAGTAAGGTTTTTGTGTGTGTGTGGAAAAAAAAGTTCACATTGTCAGCGTCTTCTGTTAATGCAATTAATTGTGGTTAAATTTATTTCCTCTGTTAGATTTGGTTCATAATTCCAAAACCAGTATATAAGTTAAGGTAAAGGGATCAGTGAATGTAATGAAGGAAATCAGTCGTTTTAGGAAGTTATTTTTGATTGCACTGAGTTGTTGCAACAACACCTTGGAATATATTTTTTTGAGTTTTCTGAAACAGGCATATAGCAGTGCTTATGTGGTTCTTAGTGGCCATCACAGCATGAACAACCGACACTGTAGTCAAAACTTGATTAATTGATTCCTTTGGTCATCCATAACCTTCAGTGGTTCCGAAAAGAAGTTTTTCAAGAGTCAATGATGAATGCTTTTGCTATGTT
The DNA here is from genome assembly GCF_000695765.1 of Mesitornis unicolor. Taxonomy (NCBI): domain Eukaryota; kingdom Metazoa; phylum Chordata; class Aves; order Mesitornithiformes; family Mesitornithidae; genus Mesitornis; species Mesitornis unicolor. Next base: position 52,204 of record NW_010182762.1, read on the forward strand.
GAAGAAATAGCTGATCACCCAAATGCCTCTGCTTTCGTGTCGCTGTGAAAACGTCTTCTGGTCGGGTCATGGGTAACTGTTACACTGCAGTCCAGAGGGATAAACATCCAGACCTAAAACTCCATTTACATTTATTGGTGTAGGATTAAGGAGATGTTTGAAATTGCTCAGGTGATTACTTAGACAGTAACTTTCATCATGCAATATTTCATATGAACAGTCTGTAAACTTCTTCAATTTCAGTGATGTTTTCTTTGAAATAGAATTAAAATTCTGTTTTAAAGGGAAATACTAGAATATTTTCCACTGTAGTATACATGATTTCATGAAATGTCAGCCAATACATAATAGATGAAAATAGCAAATCAACAATTGATTGCTTTATAACATTTGAGATGTTTCCTAGCTTTAAGTAGAATTTTTTAAATAACTGCTTTTGTAATTAATACCTGAAGACCTTGGGATATACAGTTGTTTTGCACTTCTAGTATTAGTCTTCCATTTCTTGTTTTGTCAAGCATCATAAACATCAAACTTTTTCATAACAAGAATATAAAGAGTTATTTCCGTCTAAAATAATGCATCCGATATTGGTAATTACCAGTTGTCCATTAATGTTTATAACAATAAAATACAGATAATGTATAGCATGCAATGCTGATGTGATGTGCAGTTGACTTGGTAGAAAGCATCTTGTTACATTATTGTGTGCATCAGTTTTTAAATCATAGACTCTCCAGTTGAAGAAGATCCCAAGTTTTAGGTAATTAAGTTAATATCAAATCCATACACTTAGCTTTTAGGTTTGACTGGCTATGTGAATACATGGAAAACTAAAAAATGCTGCATGAGAGGATATTGATCTATTTTAGTTGCTTTAGATCAAAATAAGAAGCAGTTTTTCTGATCTGACATGCCAGGATTTAAGTGGCCATATGACACATGGTCGTGTTTGTCATGGCTTGAAAGTAGTTACAGCTCCCTGGAACGGAGTCCTGTAAATGTGCTCTCCAGTGTAATCATCCAGGAGAACTATGCTTGGTTTTCATCAAAATGTTTGTTATCAACAAACAAAGATGTTACCATCTTTCCCAAACTAGCAGTCATGCAAATGTAAGTCTTACTACCCCATCAGAGTGGTGTCATTTCTCTGTGTTTACATGTAAAAGTCAGTGTTCTTTATGCCTTAGAAAAATTACTCTCTGCCAGTCCTTTCTTCATTTCCCTTTTAAAAATTTGTTTAAAAACTAGTAATTGTGACAGTTTGGCTTGAATCTTGCTCTGATATAAATAATTTAGCCAACAGTGTACCTTACATGTAATCTTCCAAGGTCCTGAGGGAGTAAGGAGTTAGAATCTTCCTCACAATATTATCTTATGAAGTCTTCCTCTCACTTGTGCGTAGCAACTACTGCCCTCTGCTGGGATTGCTGACTTTGTGGTGTACTCAAATACACGGTGGTCTTCTCTTTACAAAGATTGAGTAACTAGCTTTGTTTCATGGATCCTATTGTCTTTTTGTTAGGTAATTAAATATATCCTTTCATCCAGCTGCCAAGTACCAATGAACGTAGTGTCTTAACATGATAGGGAAGTATATCTGTAAATCTGATTTTCTGGATGGGTAGACTACAGAACAGTCAGTCATGTTAACATGTCACTGTACCTGGGAAAGTGTATCAGCAAAGTATTGCCCTGTGCATATCCTTTTCCTGTATTCACCACAGGCAACTGCTTCTGGCCACTGTTAGAGGATATGCGGCTAGATGAGTCTATGGGGTTTGTTATTTTTAAAGTAGTTTTAAGAAGTCCATGCTTTCAGTTTGAGCTGGAAAACACAGCAATTCAAGTTACTAACCATTAGCAAACATACTACAGCATAACAAAGCTAAGAAAATAAATTTCTGCTCTACGTTGTGAAATGTTATCTTACTGTGATTCTTTTTCTAGAAGTTGTTTCTGTAATTAGTGTTTCTGTAATTGGCAAAATACGGTATGTGTGTAGATTAACTCAACAAAGAAGTGGCAAACGGGCTCTGTGAGGTTGTTCTGTTGCAATAGGTGCACTCTACAGACCAGGAGGAAGGTGCAGTTCCTAACCTGAATAGCTTGTACTTCAACATGAAAGCTGTAACTAAGCTTTAAAAAAAAAACCAAAACAGTTTAGTAATTCTGAATAATTTTGAGGGGATTACCTTCATTAAAAACTTCTAAATGTATCCACTGTATAATTTGGTTTCATCTTTAGGATTGTGGCGTTGTTGGATAGAATTGTAAGTAAATGTACCATGGAGTTGTGCAGAAGTGAGCGCTATTTTCAGTAACATTTTAGAATCCTAGTTTCCCTTAGTTTGATTTTGATCTTAGTTTTATTCCCAGCAAGAGATCAGCTTTTGCAGCTTAAGCTCTGGACTTAGAGTCTGTCTTTCATTAGCTTCATTTGCTTTAAGAATTTAATCAGTTTCTACACCCCCCAAAAATGTTGCCTTATCTAACTCACAAGGATGTTTTATAAAATACACTTAAGAAACTTATTTCAGGTGGAAATACTGTAATGTGATATTGTTATTCTAACGGCCTTTCTGTTTTATACCTTACTTTATGTGTATCAGGGCTTAATTTTAGAAAGAACTCCCTTCAGTGAAAGCTGCATAAACTTGAGATTTTTTGATCCTATACTTTATAGACAGGGAATACACAAAGAAAATATTTTTGGAGCTGGTTGTAGTTTTAAAGGTTTGCCTTTTTAATTCAATTTTTTGATTTTTTTTAAATGTCTGAATGTACTTTTTTTTAAAGCTTTATTGACCGCTGTTTTGAAATCTTAACTGTAAGTGCCAGTAATTAAATAGACCTATAAATAGAATGACCTATAAACCTATATCCCGTAGTTTCTAGGTTATTATGTATTGAGAACTGTCCTGAGGTAAAGGACTTGGGAGTGCTGGTTGATGAGAAGCTCTGGCAATCACAGAATCACAGAATATTAGGAGTTGGAAGGGACCTCGAAAGATCATCCAGTCCAACCCCCCCTGCCACAGCAGGATCACCTAGACCAGGTCACACAGGAACATGTACAGGCGGGGTTTGAATGTCTCCAGAGAAGGAGACTCCACAACCTCTCTGGGCAGCCTGGTCCAGTGCTCTGTAACCCTCACAGTGGAAAAAGTTTTTCCTTATGTTCACATGGAACCTCCTATGCTCCAGCTTGCTCCCATTGCCCCTTGTCCTGTCATTTGACATCAGAGAGAAGAGCCTGGCTCCTTCCTCCTGACACTCACCCTTTACAAATTTATAAACATGAATGAGGTCACCCCTCAGTCTCCTCTTCTCCAAGCTAAAGAGACCCAGCTCCCTCAGCCGCTCCTCGTAAGGGAGATGCTCCACTCCCTCAATCGTCTTTGTCCCTGCGCTGGACTCTTTCAAGCTCACAGCCCGGAAGGCCAACTGCATCCTGGACTGCATCAAAAGAAGCATGGCCAGCAGGTTAAGGGAGGTGATTCTCCCCTTCTGCTCTGTTTTTGTGAGACCCCACCTGGAGTACTGTCAGCACTGAAATATAGTTAGGTAATTCCAGAGTGACTGTTGCTTGTTTTCTGAGTTTGTCCCTCCTCCTGCATAGGCACTATAGTAATAATCATTGCAATGTGATACTGTAACTACATGATCACATACAGCTGAACGCTGCCTTGCATAATTGGCTTCTGTCAGTCTGCACCAGAGTTAGTGTGGGATACTATTATTTTTAAAAAAAAACAAACAAAAACCCAACCAGAACCCCACCTTTTACCTGTTGGCAATTGTAATCTTGATTTGCTGGTCATTCCTGAGGTACTGAGACCTAGACTGGAATAGTCATGGCTCTAACTGAAGTCAGTGGGTGTTGTATACTCTGAACTGGTAGTGTTCCATGAAGCCTGAAAAATCAACTTTCAGAGGTCCTTAACCTGGCACCAACAGCTTGCATATGCTTTTAACTTTAATTTCTCTTTGTAAAATGGAGATAATATCTATTTCTTGATTCACAGCGATAGTTGTGGAAATAAATTAATTGCTGCAGGTGAAGTACCTAGCTGTTGTGGAAACAAAAGCTGAAGAAGAAATGCATAATTCTTCTTCCACACAAGCATTTGAAAAGTCCATGGCAAATGAGATCTTGCGACACACCAGAAGTGAGGACAAAATGCTTATTGCCAAGTGTGCATTACATGATAACCGTTGTTCTTCACAGTGGTAGGTCAAGGATCCGGGGAGAGGGGGAAGCATCAATTAATGCAAATTAAGACTATCGCATATATCCAAGAGATAAAGTTTAAGGGTGCACAGGCAACTGCTGTATCTGTGTATCTGTCTTTTCAGCTTTAATAATGTTTTTAAAATGTAGCTTTCATTTCTGTGATTACTGCTGGAAACATAAGTGGTCTGTTTACTTTTGGTGTCTTCCCTCTTAGTAACTAAAGCATACATTGAAGAATATTTTAAAAGAAAGAATAATGAATCAATTAGTGAACATTTTAACAAACGAGTTGTATAGCCTCACGTCAAGTAGTGCTCAATCAAATAATGATTTTAAAGTTGCAGGCAAGCTCATAATGCTTAGTTAGGAAGCTCCAAAACAAAGCTGCATGTTATTTTTATCTTTCCTCAGTGTGCTATGTGATGGGATCTTTAATTACACAATGACATGGCGCTTTTTTCCCCACCAGAAACCTTCAGCAAAACTTATAAGAAATTGCCTTCTTTAAATTCCCAGTTTATTAATAATGCTTCAAATGAACTTCTCAGTTTTGCCTGTGATTACAGAGCTTTCCAATAGATTTGAGAGACACTGATGGCAGTGCAATTTTTTTAACCAAGTTAGCCGTGCCTTAACTATTTTACATTTTTATTTAAACTTCAGCATGCAGCTGCATCACAGATGATGCCATAGGATTTTCTACTCCTTTCTTGAATTATGATCTTGAAATATTACCTCAATGCTCTATTTTATCAGCCCTACTAGTGACAGAGTGTGTCTTCTTTGGAAACAACAGAAAGAGCTCTGTAATTTTTTGTTATTGCTAAATGTCTAAGTTGTAAAAATTATCTAGTCTTAAATTGTATTTTGGTTTTAGGAAGTTTTGGGGAGTTGGACTGTCTACGCTAAATTGTAGTTATTGTCAATCACAACTCTTCAAGATGTTACTGGAACTGTCCCTGGAATATCTTCCAACATAAACAAAAATAAATTTTCTCTTGAGATGAAATATCTTTTTGTAACATAGGTAAAATGCTCTGTATTCTTCAGACAGTCTCTAGAAGATGAGCTACTTTGTCATTGATGAGTCCACAAAGAAGGGTGCTTTATACCTTAATTAATGGAATAGATAATAGAAACAGGAGACGACTAACTCTTAAAACAGTCCACAGAGAGCTCCAAATAATAAACATCCTACTTGAACTGAGATGATGATAGCTGAAAATGCATTAAGTAGACAGAGAAACAAAAAGAAATGAAGGTGAGAACTCAGTCAAGCAGGCTGAAGTGGAGTAAACACTTTGTCAGGAGGGTAGTCCATGTTAGTGCTAATGCGTTTTGCATTAGTATGATGCCTATAAAATACTGACTCTTGACATTAGAGTTAATGACAAAAATCTACAGCAGTTTTACCTTACATACACATGCAGGAACCATAAGAAAGATTCTTATCTGTTAATGGTTTGTGTTTAAAAAAAACCCAAACATTAAAATTGCAGCATGTGAAAGAGCTGGGAGCAAATGGTGACCGTTGTTTTATAAACGTGCTATGTTCTGAAGTTGAGTTTTGATTGATAACTGATGAAACAAAAAAAGATCAGACAGTACCAGAAACACGCTCCAAGTTATTTTTAGAATGTTGTTCAGAGGACCAGATTAATCAGGCTAAACTTTTAGTAAGAGGATTATATATATATGTGTCAATATTGAGAGTGTTTGTAGCTTCATTAGCAACTTTAGAGGAAGTAATATCTTCATGTATGCTACTGATGAAAATGGAATACATTCTGTGACTGGTTGAGGTTCATAAAATGAATTTCAGCACTGGAGGTTTATGTAGAGGACAGTGGTAAGTGTCCAAAATTATTTGCCACTGGTCTTATCTTGTTCTTGGCAGTTAGGACTTGGCCAGTACTTGCTGGAGAGTGAGGAAAAGGGGCCTGTAGGCAATTCTGTAAAGTTGAGGAGAGTGGTGTTGGCTACTGAAACAGCAGGA
>NW_010182762.1:58467-60812 GCF_000695765.1 Mesitornis unicolor
GTAGAGCTTCTGCATATGGACCAGGCAGCCAGGATCTCTAGCAGTGGTGTCATCTGGACCTGAAGCCATTTTCCTGGTCTGTCTTTTATGTGTGGCAGAGTTGGTATGTGGGCGCTCGTGCCAGCCTCGTGCCAGTTTTGCAAGGACAACAGGCCAGCAGAATGTGACTTGAGAAGCTGTCAGAGTGCCCCTGGTCATGGTCTCCTGCATTTGGAGCATTTCAAGTGTAGCTGGTGAGTTAGAAAAGCTTCAAAGCAATTGCAGGCAGCATGGAAATTGTGCCAATACCAAAGTCTGAGGAATACAAAAAGGGCTTTAAACTGTCCCCAGAGCATTTGTAAATTTGCTGGTTTTTCCTTCTTTTTACAGTAAGTAGAGTAAGGCAGAAGGAAATTAAAGGACTTGTCCAAGATGAGAGTAAGTTATGTTAAGAACAAGATTAAAAGCTTTATCTTCATCTCAGGGTTATGTCTTTCTAAACTCTTCTATCTAAAGAAGTACAGTGGATGCCAGCTGAGCCATATATAACAACAGATTGGAGTTTCAGTTGCATCTCACCAGACTTGAGTCTTGGCAGGGAGGTACAAGCTTTCTCTGTTAAAATACTCATGGCTGCTAGGCTCACATTTTTCTGATCATAAGAATTTGGAATCTCCAAAGGCGCATTTCTGCCAGCATTTACAGATTATCACTTAGTGCTGGCATAGGTGTTTCAGAAATTCTTGTTAAACAGCTCAAAATTATGTGCCTTTTATGTCCTTAATTAGAGGAATTTTTTAATTGCCTGCCTTTGCACTCCTGAAGTAGATTTGAATTCTTGTTTGGCTGTGATAAAGATGTGTATTGTAACCCTCTATCAACTGTGGGTTTATGTCTGTATAAAAAGAAAAAGAAGTGTTCTATCTTCCTTTCTTCCCATTGAAATGCATTAGTCTTATTTTTGTCCTCCACCCATTTCCTCTCTCTGACTCCCCAGGTTTTTAATTTTCACGTGTAGATGCTCACCAAGGTACCCACCAAGTTCTTAGATGTGTAGCTCGGTGGTTGGGCTCTTCAGTTTGTGGATTTTGCAAACGTTTGAAGCCTATTTATTTTAGGAATCAGCTTTTAGTATTTGATACTTTGTATTTGAAATGAGGACACTCATATGGTTTGTGTGAGAAGGTGTATCACATTGGGGCGCAACAGAATAATTCCTCAGGGTTTTGTGCTTTGGCAGATGAGTGCTTGGGCTCTTCATGTGATAAAAGAATGAACCTGGATAGCAGTGATGTCTGTAATTTCTTACCTTAAGAGAGACATGAGAAATTAATTTCCTTTCTCACATGCAATTAGATTGCTGCTGTTGTCCCTCTCAGGTATTCTGCACACAAGCATACTTGATCTCCTCTGTACTTAACAGTACTTCAGTCCTAAGTATAGAATAAAAACTGCTGTTACCTAAACCTTTTGCTTACCACCAATCGTAAAATCTCCAGCAGCATCCTAGCATGTGTTGCTTTTAGTGCTTCCATTTTTCCTTTTGCACTTGGTCTGACTGTTGTCCAGCTGGCTCTTACTGGTGTCTGATGGGGAGGTATGCAGTGGGCTGGCTCTTCAGTGTTTCCATCAACCAGTTCCTTTCACTTTAACCTTTTCATGCTTTATTTCTTCAAAATATTATAAGTTCAGCTGCTCTTTGTCCAGATGAGATTTTTCAGAGGTGATGCATAAAGCTGTTGCTGGTGGCCCTCATGATGATTAGTTTCTTGGTTGCTGGTTAAGAAGTCTATAATAGTGGCTGGAGGACTGAAATGGACGGAGAAAATAAACAGCCTATATATAACTTTGAGGAGAGGGTATAGTATATACTGCTCTTAAACACTGCTAAATACACTTGAAGGTTTTTGTAATAATTCTTTTCCATAAATGTCATCGGGAAGTTGCGTGATTGTGAATGGGAAAGCAGAGGGTGGTTCATGAGACTGCAAATGTGAGAACTGGCTTAGAGTCAGAGCTCTAACACCTGCCTGGGGGGTAGCTGGTGAGAAACACTAGTGTATTCCCATTAATTTTCAGAAGAATTTTTGGAATGCTATCAAGGCTTTACTCTCCTGTGCTTGAATATAGACCATTTCTGCGGGTTTTTCATTCTTGTGTCTAAATAAAACACAAAGTCCTTGCCATGGACAGCCAGTAATAACTGCTCAAAATAACTTCTTGCAGAAGGGTTCTAGTTAAGCTGTTACGCTTGGCCAGCAGCAAATTTGTCAAGCAAGTTCAGCTAGAGAAAATATTTTTTTTCCTGTTTTTAAGATATTAGTGGGATTGCAGCTTTTCCTGGAGAAGCTGGCTGGGCATGGCTT
>NW_010182763.1:0-5878 GCF_000695765.1 Mesitornis unicolor
GTCCCTATTTTTAGCAGGGGAATGAAGAGCTTCCTCATTCCTGCCCAAAAATAGGTCTTTGCGGGGACCAGCCAGAGAGGGGGCTTTTGGCCAGGGGCTGAACTTATAACGGGTGCTCTGCCCAGCCATGGGGTGGCAGCTGGGCTGGGCTCTCCTGGCCATGCCAGCAGGACCTTTCAAGTGGCCACCAGCCAGGGACTCCCCTTACACGGCTGAACAGCCACCCCTCCTCTGGCCCGGATCCCCTCCTGCCCCCTAAGCCATGCTGCAAGGAGCTCCCAGGACTATGGCCATGCCCATCCGGGATGAACAAACCCTGCAGCCCTGCTCACCTGCCCTGGCTGGGAGCTGGGGCAGGCTGGCAGCCGCTGTAGTGCCAGCCTGTGTGCCCCTGTGGGAGGCTAATGCCACCCCAAAATGGGGCTGCCCGTAGCCTCACATCTCCTCATTCTGGGACTGGGTTCCAGGAGCCAAGGGCAAACTGCCAGGCTGTGTGGGACTGCAGGGGGATGCACAGTCCAGCAGTGCCAAGGACCATCCCCAACCTATAAGGGCTGGGACCAGGGGCGAAGCCTTGTCCCCTCCTGCGGTGCTGAGGGGCTCTGCTAGCCAACTTGCAGGCTCCTCTTCCCCAGCCCCAGCTGCAGGATTGGGTTGCAGCGGAAGCGTCTGTTTGGGTTGACGATGGCCTTTTCTGTAAGCAGAGCTGCCCAGGGGCAAACAACCCGCAGAGCAGATCGATGGCAGCACTGTCTATTCCAGGAGGAGGAAAATTACTTTTCTTGAGACAAGGCCAGCAGAGGTGCGCGGGGGCTGGGAGCATCCTCTGGTCCCTGTCACGATGTGGGGGAGCACAGCTAACAGAGGCAGCCACAGACATGGCACTTGGCACAGCAGTTTCTGGGTTCTGTTTTCTTTGAGATGTTCTTGGTCTTCTGGACACTTTGAGACACTTTGTTGGGGACCCTCTGAGGAACACAGAGGTGCCCGCTGCTGCCTGAGAAGGGATGAGGAAGAGGGTAAGGAAAAGATAAGGATAAGGGAAGGAGAGCCACAGGAGGCCTTGACTTCTGACAAGTTTCTAGGAAGCTCCAGCTGCTTCTGATGAGCTCTACCAGCTGCCCCTAGGGAGGGGTGCTTGAAGCCCCTGTTCCAGCTGAGCCCAGGTTAGGGAGGAGCCAACATCCCGTAGCCAGTGCAAGAGGGAAGCCTATATAAGAGCCAGGCCCAGCACACAGGTCCTGTAGTGCAGCTGACAGAGTTTGTGTAGAAAGGTGGGGTGTTTGTTTGGTTTGGGTTTTTTGGTTGGTTGTTGGTTTTTTTTTAAACAAAAAAGCACCAGCACCTCTTTTCAGAGCAGCACACTTGTTTTGTTTTGCGCACCTTGGAGCTGTGCTGCCGAGCGGAGGAGCTGCTGGAGGAGGTCAGCAGGCAGTGTGGCACGAGAGAGATCGACTGGATCGCCTCTGAGACCCTACAGCTGCAACAGCCGAAAACCTCAACTATGGTGGCAGAGTGTGCGGCTGCTGGGTTTGAAAGTGGAACTGCCCTTGATGATGAAGGTTGTCCTGGTGACTCCTGGCAGCAGAAGGATGGCTCCTGCTCCACCCAAAAGCTTGCGGCTATGGCATAGGTTCAGCGCCCTCCTCGAGGTGCAGGGAGCACTCTCCAGTCATCATCAGCTGACCTGGTAAGGAGAGCTTTAAACTGAGAATGCCAGGGGAGGGGACAAGCCTCCCTCAGGTGGGGATGTGGTGGATGGGGTGGGCAAGCAAAGGGCTCAGTGATCTCAAGGTCTCTGCCAGCCTCTGCCACTCCGTTCCTGAAGCCTCAGCACTGTGACTTTGAGGTGCTGGAATTGCTGCCATGTTCGGGGAGCCGGTGTAGCTCCCCATGTGGAGTCACTAATGAGGAAGCAAAGCTGGTGCCCGGTAGCAGCTCAAAGGCCCCCTGCGGTTGGGCTGCTGATCGTCACCTGCTCCCTCCCTGTGGGCCTGCTATCGTTAGCTGTGCGTGTTGCCGTGCATCTGCAGCAAGCGTCTGTCGTGCCAGCTCCCTGCTGTCCCCGGGCTGGGACTAGCGGCTCATTAGGGCTGGGAAGTTGCAGCTGGGCTGACAAAGGGATCCCAGGGATTTTCCCAGGGCCTGGGGGGGGCTTGGTTTCAGCAAGCTGTCAGCCTTCACTATCCCAGTGCTCCTAAACTGGAGTAACCGAGCAGCATCATGCTCCTTCCTCCTTGGGGAAGGAAGAAGGGTCTTGGTATTGTGAGGGGCTGAGACTAGCTCACTCAGCTCACATGTGAGGCTCCCAAGCAAGCTGTGGAGCAGGGAGTACCCCCAGGGACTCCAGAGCTTGTGCCCTGGAGTGGTCTGTGAGCATTGCTGCTGCTGGACACCCTCCCCAGGCAGTGCAGCCCCGCACCAAAAGCCACAGTACCAGTCTGGCACAGCTGACCAGCAGTTTCAGGGACCTTATGTGCTGCCCATCAGCTGGGAGGTGGTTGCATTTTCCTCCCGTAATTGCTTGCTGCTTGGTCAGAGTGAGCCAAGTATGTGCAGGATGGCTCCCAGGGGAAGGCTATGTCCTTCACATCCTGTCCTCGCTTCTCAGGCTTGGCTGCAGCGGCCTGAGGTGACTGAATGCTCTCTCCATCCTCCGCTGGGGCTGGCTGAGGGGGTGCTGGGCTGGGGGCACCCTGCCCATACAGGGGATGGCAGACAATCCCCTGTTGGCCCAGTGCTGCCCCAAGACACCTCTGCAGCCTCCCTAGGTGCCCAGCCTGCCTTGGCTCACACGCCCTGGGAGCAAAAGAGGAAGGCTCAGCGGTGCCTCAGTTTCCCCAGTTGTCACTCACCTGCAGCCAGACCTCTGCAGGTCTTGGGTGGGCTGCTAGCATGACCCTCCTTCCCATGCCTGCACAGGGCCTGGAAGAGCCGTGCTCCTGCAGCAGATGTCTGCGTCTTCCTGGTCTCCCAGCAGCCCTCCTCTCCCCACGGTGGTTTTCAGCCAGGGTGTAAGAGGATCCTGGTTAAAATTAGCTAGTTTGCTGCTGTGGCCCTGCCAAGGCAGGTGAGTTCAGGGCAGAGTGAGCCAGAACTCCTGGGGTCTCTGCCCATCAGGATCCCGAAACATTTTTTCCAAACAATTTACGAGGATGCAGGAGAAGCAGAGGGTGTTTAAAAGCTCAGAGCAACCCGCCAAGAGCTTGGATTGTGGCCAGGAAGTAACTAATTGTGCAGCAAATGCATCTGCTCACCAGTAGCCCAGCACAGCTGAGCCTGCCACAGCCTTTCTCCAAGGCAAGGCCAAGCTCTGTGCCGTCTGGTGCTCCACAACTCCTAGTGCTTCGGGTGCTGCCTCCATCCCTGGCACAGTCGGGCTTGCCAACACCCTCCATTGCAAGCTGCCTCTGAGCTTGCTGGTGATGACAGCCTTCCAGCTCTGAGCCTTGGTGGCGAGCGATGAGCTTCCTCTGGAGCCCAGGAGTGAGCAGCAAATAGGCCTCATCCCCCCGCCAGCAAAAACCCTTCCCAAGAACAAGGCAACAGTCAGCTTTTGGTAAAGAAGACTTTAATCTGCTCAGTGTCTAGTCCATAGTGCAAAGAATTAAACTTAAGGCAAAGCTTTCTCTTTTTCTAAACAGGCAGCAAACAAACAGGCCCTAAAACAATAAGCGTGACTGCTATAATTAAAAAAGGGTTTGAGGGAAGAAACTGCAGTCCTAGGGAGGTGTCCTTCCCCCCATTCTAATTCACAAAGGAAACATTGCACCCCACAATCCATGAACTGGTCCCAACTAAAAACCGCTGTCTGCAGCACGGCCACACTCCCACTGCCAGGTGTCTCCAGAGGGGCACCCAGGGAAGGGTGCAGCTCCCTCCATCCTCTTGCAGGAGAATTTCTGCAGGTGCCTGGGACAAGCTAGGCCCCAGGGAATGCAGCATGGCCTGGCCTCTCTGCTGCCTCTGTTTTGGCTTAAATCACTGAACAAGAAGGAGAACAGAGAAGGAAGACTATGCCTGCTGCCCTTGGGCTGTTGGCTTGCAAAACAGAAGTCAAGACTCCTTCCAGTCTGGCTCCAGCCAGAATTGGCTGTGGTGCATGGCTGACCTCAGGCAAGCAGCTGGAAAAGGAAAACCTTTTTAGTGCAAGGCCCTCTTGCAGCCCAGCAATTTCTTGGAATGGTGCTGGTTGAGAAGCTGGAATTAGCCATTTCAGGCCTCCCCAGCCAGGATCCGATGCTCTTGTTAGACTTTATGAGACACTTTAAAATCAAACTAGCTACACTTCTGACAGACAGCAAGACAGAACAGCAGTGTAACCCTGCCCTAACTAAAGACAGCCATGGTCCTGTACTGCTCCATGCACACAACTGCAGATCTCCAGCATGGATATGCATAACTTGTGCCTGGAGCTGGAATGTCTCAGTGGGCTCCCAGGAGCTTTGGGGTGTCCCCTCTCCTCCCAAAGAGTTACTCCCTCTAGCCAGCCCAGCCTGGGAAGCAGCGAGCACTGGTGTGAACCACGCAGTTCTGTGGCACTCTGAGCCTGAAGAAAACGTGTATAATCTAGAGAGGATTCTCCAACATTGGCTCAGCTGCTGCTGCCAGGGTTCTGAGCCCTTCAGCCACTCTTCAGATTCCCCAAGCAGCACCACTGCCCATCACAAAGAGTGACTCCCTCCAGCCTCCCCACGTGAGTAACCTGATGTGCGCTTGCTGGTCTTGCATAGGTGATGCGTGGAAGCAACAGCAACACTGAGCTCTGCAGTCAGCCAGCATGCAGGGAGCCCACAGCTCCTCGTTGTCCTGCAAGGGCAACAGGAAGGTCAAAAACCAAAGCTGCAGTGGCTGGGATACTGAAGTAACCCAGAAACCCTGCACTCCTACAGCTGAGAACCAGGCTCAGCCCCCCGGGAGCAAAGCCTTACAGAAGTGGCACACATCCTGTCACAGGGAGCTCCCCAGCTTTGAGGGTAGGAGGCAACAGAGCCCTGAATGCAGTCTGCCAGGTAGTTTGCTAGTCAGACCAAGGGAAAAACCCTTCCTTGCCTTGCACCACCCCCTGTGACTCCCAGGAGGGCACGTCCCTTTAACCTTTCCATCAGCTTTGGCTAGGAGCGACCAGATTCTGCCCTTTGCTTTGGATCTCGGACTACTGCAGGCTTGAGGCAACAGGCCCTGAAACAAAAAGTTGTCAACACAAAAAAGATAACTCTTTCAGCCTGCTGCAAAGATCAGTTATTGTGCTTGCTAGCAAGAGCTACAATCTAGTTACGTAGCAAATGTGGCTAGCAGACATCCCTAACAGCCTTTTGCCTTTTCAGCACCATCCTTAGTTCTTTGGAAGCTGCTTGAGGCAGCCCTGGGAAGTTCTGCTTCCCGGCAAGAGGCAGAGACAGGGATGCCCTTGACCTTCTGGGAAAATGACCCAAGCCACCCGCCCCTTGGGTTCACAAGTACACATTGAGTGTCTGGAGGATCATCTGGCGGCACAGCGGGCAGTTGCGCTGGTAGATGGCCTGCTGCAGGAGCACTTCTGTGCACTCCTGACACAGGCACAGGTGCCTGCAGGGCAGCAGCAGGACTGTCTTGGTTTGGTCTTGACAGATGACACACTTCTTACGTTCCTCTTGTTCTTTCAGGAGCATCCAGGGGTCGTTATCTGGAGCGCCCTCGCCGTCCCCAGTTGCCGCGTTCAGCTGCTGCCTCCTCGGAGCTTTCCCCCAGGAGGTGCTCGGCCCCTCTCTGGGTGGCTGGAGACGCTGTCCTGCCGTGACACTTCGACTCAGAGCAGGACGCGCTTGTGGTACCTGCTCCACATCCGGCCGGTCCTCGCGGCCGGTTGGCAGCTGGCCGACTCCTGGCAGCGTCAGCC
>NW_010182763.1:5909-6131 GCF_000695765.1 Mesitornis unicolor
AGCCACTGGTCTCAGGGCGGGCACAGCTGCCCCTCGCTGGTTGCTCTCCTGGTTCATTGTTCTGCCTCCACGGCTCCAGTCGGTCACCTGCAGACTCCAGTCCACCAACCTGCGCCAGGCCTGGGAGGTCATGGCCATACCCAGCGTCAGGACTGCCACCTGGTAGAGCCGCCACACATCCCGCTGCAGGCGGTGGTAGGAAGGGAGCGTGGTAAAAGAGAC
>NW_010182763.1:6164-6599 GCF_000695765.1 Mesitornis unicolor
GCCCAGGGTTGAAGACAAAGGCGCTGACAACAATAATGAGGAGGAGCAAGCCCAGGCCGTAAATGTTGACGAAGAAGATGCTGATGAAGAGCTCAGTGATGGAGGCCAGGAGCTCGAAGGCCAGCTGGCAGGGCGACCACAGCAGGATAGACACAGCGATGGCTCCGCTGGAGACGTGCGCGAGGAAAGCGGCCAGCAGGTCTGTAACCCTGAGGAAGGGGCTGGCGACGGAGTCCCACAGGGCGGCGAGCAAGGTGAAGAGGTTCTGCATGCCGATGAGGCAGACGTTGACCAGGCTGTTGACAAGGTAGGCCAGCAGGCTGGTGGCGATGGCCAAGCCCTCGCAGACCTGCCTGGCCAGGGCCTGGCCGCAGCCCAGCAGGCCGCAGAGCCCGCGGTGCAGCAGCTCCTTACTCCGCAGCGCCAGATGCGACA
>NW_010182764.1:0-1404 GCF_000695765.1 Mesitornis unicolor
CCATCCATTGGGGTGTCCATTTATTGGGGTGCCCATCTGTTGGGTGTCCATCCATTGGGGTGTCCATCTGCTGGGTGTTCATCTGTTGGATGTCCATCCATTGAGGTATCCATCCATTGGGATCTCCATCCATTGGGATGTCCATTTATTGGGGTGTCCATTTATTGGGGTGTCCATTTATTGGGGTGTCCATCCATTGGGGTGTCCATCTGTTGGGTGTCCATTTATCCATCTAAGTGTCCATCTGTCCATCTGGGTGTCCATGTATCCATCTGGGTGTCCATTTATCCAGCTCTCTGTCCATCTGTCCATCTGTTGGGGTATTCCTTTGTCCCTCAGGGCACCCTCTGTGCCACCCCAGCGACTGCTCCCTCCCCAGCCTGGGTGATGTGAGTTGGGGCCACCACGGGCTGGCTCTGTCCCCACTGCTGTCCCCTCCCTGTCCCCAGAGCCTCCTGGTGTGGAGTGGGGCCCACTCCAACGTCCTGGAGCGCAGGCGGGCGCAGGAACTGGCCGCGCGAGCGGGGTGGCCGGGCCCGCCTGGAGGTGGTGGCGGATGGCGAGGAGCCGCCTGAGATGCTCCAGGTGCGTCAGGACCCCCACGTCCCCTCCAGAGCAGTGTGTCCCCAGGGGTGGCTCTGTGACACCCCTGTCCCCTCTCTGGCAGGTGCTGGGCCCCAAACCCCCCCTGCAGGAGGGCAGCCCCGAGGAGGACGTCGTGGCCGATCAGAGGAACACGGAGGCAGCCGTGCTCTACAAGGCAGGGACACCTGGGGACACCACGGTGGCCTTGGGGCTGGGCATGGCCAGGGGACTCTGTGGTGGCCCTGGGGCTGAACATGGCTGAGGACACTGTGGTGGCCCTAGGAGATGGGTCAGGGGACACCATGGTGGCCTTAAGGGGTGCATGGGGCTGGGCATAACCAGGGGCCACCATGGTGGCCCTGGGGCTGGGCACGGATGGGGAATGCTGGTGTCTGTGGGGACACGGGGCTGGGGATGGCCAGGCGACACCGTGGTGGCCTTGGTGTTGGGCATAGCTGAGTGCCACCATGGTGGTCCTGGAACTGGGCATGGCTGGGGACACTGTGGTGGCCCTGGAGGATGCATGGGGTTGGGCATGGCCAGGGGACCCCATGATGGCCTTAGAAGATGGGTCAGGGGACATTGTGGTGGCCCTGGGGGGGACATGGAGCTGGGCATCGACAGTGACACTGTGGTGGCCCTAAGAGATGGGTCAGGGGACACAGTGGTGGTCCTGGAGCTGGGCATGGCTGGGGGGTGCTGTGGTGACCCTAGGAGATGGGTCAGGGGACCCCATGGTGGTGGCCCTGGGGTTGGGCATGGCCAAGAGACACAGTGGTGACTGTGGTGGGTGTATGGGGCTGGGCACATCCAGGACAC
>NW_010182765.1:0-213 GCF_000695765.1 Mesitornis unicolor
TTTGCATCTGCTTTGGATGAGGAAGATTTCCCTCTCTCCAGTGAGCAAGTCAGGAGCATGAGGGGAGCAAGGGGTCTAGAGCAGCATTTCCCTGGGGAAGGTGTTTTTGTTCTGACTGCCTGAGATGATGCAGAGCATGTGCTGGGACACAGGCTGCAAGGTTGTTAGAGAGCCAGGAGGGATTTGGGATGAGGCGGAGCACCGATCCCGGGC
>NW_010182765.1:533-5499 GCF_000695765.1 Mesitornis unicolor
GAGGCTATGGCCTTTATGGAGGCTATGGAGGCTACGGGAGCTGCGGATACGGTGGCTGGCGCAGAGGCTACAGAGGCAATTGCGGTCCCTGCTAAACCCCACAGTGTGTCTGGGCACAAATGAAGGAGAACTCCAAAAAAAAGCCCCAGTACCTCCCAAAAATGACACCCTTTGGAGGACATCCCTTCTGTATTACTGGGCTCTGTATCTTGAATGCCTTGTGCCTCCTTGAGCCCCAGTTCTGCCTTCCACCTGCCCCATTTGAGCTTCGCCTTTGGATTTGCTGCCCATGACAATGCAGCCCCACACTGAATGCCTACTCCCATGGTGTGGCTGATGCTCACTGTCATTCTGCCTGTGGTCAGAAGATGTGGGCTGTCCTTGGCCAGCACCCTGCTTTTGTCTTTCAACTGCAATAAAAGCTGTGTTGCATTGCAATGTTGACTCCTGGTTTTTCATGATCCTTCCTCTATACCAAATACCCCAATGACAGCAAAGTTTTCAGTGAACAACCCAGTCACCTCACACCCAGGACCTTGTTAGGGTGACCTGCAGGAGCTGCTTCATTCCCTCCTGCCTGTCCTCAGGTATCACACCTCTATGCAGAAGGGTCACCCAAACCTCTGGCCATGTTCAGCTCCTTTGACGACAGCTTCTCCCTCTTTGCCCTCCCAGTTTTCTCCCTACTTTGGGTTCCTTCATTCTACAGCCAAAGAAGAGCTGTTGGGCCCCACAGTGAGTTTTCTGCCCACTCTGGCTATTCCCCATGGACTGCCTGCAGCCCCATGGCTGCATGGCTTGGGATGACAAAGCAGCCACTGGACTGCAAAGGCCCAGGCCAGAGGCACTTGGGTGGCCATGGGTTGATAATGGAGAGGTGACCAACATGAAACACCTCCCCAACTGCCTTGTGTCCATCCCCTCCACATTTCTGCACCTTTCCTTTTCCTCCTTCTGCTTTTTCTCCATCTTCCACCACTCCTTGGAGCTCTTTTGCTCCCATCTTGCCCCCACTGCTGGAGCAGGAGATCTTTGCAGCATTCCCTGTGTCACCCACCACAGCCTGGAGACATGGCTTTGCCCAGGCAGCACAGGAAAGCTTCCAACTGCACACTGTTCTGTACCAGACTTTGCTGGCCCTTTGCTGCCCTTCCTCACACAACATCCCACGAAGTAGTCCACATTGCCACACTCCCACAAGACACCCAGACACTGCAGCCGTGATGGGGTCACCGACACCCCCTTGCACCCCTGTGCCCTCAGCAGACAGGCAGGGCACGCTACATGAGTCAGGACACAGCAGATGGCCAAGAGCCAGTGCAGAGGGATCTGGGTAGATATGAAGACAAGCAGGGATGGAAACATCCTAAAGGGGAAGAGGAGATGTGCAAACTTCAGGCAGTGCAAAAGACCAATGCCTTCTCTAGCCATTTTGCTGCCCTTTTTTTTCCCATCCTCTGTGTTCACAAATGTGCGTGACACATCTTTTCCTGAGCTCCACAGCAGTGACCAACGTGGTTCAGCTCTGCCCTTCCTGATGGCTCTGGTCAGAACTGGCACTGTCCAAGACCAGCATGCAGTGCTGGGATCGCACAATCAGAGGATATGTGGGGAAGGGAGAGACCTCCAGAGGCTGGACAGTCCAACCTCCTGCTCAAAGGGCTTTGCACTTCATGTGACTGGATAGCCATGGGTGTTTGATGGCTCTGAGAGGAAACTTGGGAAGAGTTGGCTGTCTATCTTACCCCATCCCAGTGATCCCACATTTACCTTGGCAAAGAAGTATGGCCAGCAGCCCTGTACATGCAGTGGTAATCTCTCCATTTCCCTGGACCCCAAATGTGACTGATAACAAGTGAATAAAATGAGGTAATGCCAGGCATGCTGGTTGTGCAGAGGATTTAAAAGAGCTTCTGCAAGGCACCTATGGCACATTCAAGCATTTAAATGGTGGTCTTTGGGTGCGTATTGTGTTCATTGTGAGTGAAACATCAAAGTAAAGATCAACAGGATGTGCTCTACAAGACCAAGGTGGAACTGTTGTTCTCAGTCGTAACACACTGACCAAGCTGCCCAAATGCTGCAAGGGCACTGCTGTGGGAGATTCAACCCACCCAGACTGACACGCCATGAGGTTTGGAGGAAGTAGGAAAGAAGAAGGAAGTATCAAGAAAAAACATGGGTCAACATTGCAATGCAAACAGCTTTTATTGCAGTTCCAGGGGAGGAGGGAGGTGGGAGAAGAGCATGGTCTTGACCAGTGCCTTTCAATGTCTCTTGGCAGTGGGCAGGGTGACACTGAGCATCAGCCATGCCACAGCAGTAAGCACCTAACACAGGGCTGCATCATCACAGGCCAGTGAATCCTGAAGGGATGGTCAAGCAGGGCAGGATGAAGGCAGAGTTGGGCTCCAAGCAGGCATGAGGTGACCAAGCTCCAGTGTGCAGAGAAATCCTTCCTTCAGGCATTGGGTTGGGATGTGCTGAGGGTTTTTCTGGAGCTGTCCTTCATCTGTGACTTAGCAGGGCCCACAGTTGCCGTTCAGGTACCTGTGACCTCGGCGCCAGCCACCGTATCCGCAGCTCCCATAGCCTCCATAGCCACCATAAAGCCCATAGCTTCCATAGCCCCCAAAGCCTCCGTAACCTCCAAAGCCTCCATAGCCTCCATAGCCCCCATAGCCACCAAGGCCTCCATAACCACCACGGCCCCCCCCAAAGGTCCCGCCGTAGCCCCCGCCGACAGCGGGAGCTCCTGCTGAGCCAACAACGCTGTACTGCGGAAAGCTGCTGAGGATGGGCCCAGGGAAGGTGACCACCGAGGCTGGGGGCTGGATCACCACCTGGGAGTCGGGGCACTGCCGCACGCAGGGCTCGTTGGCGGTGTCAGCCAGAGGGGCCGGGGCGGCCACCCCACAGGAAGTGTTGCACAGGCTGGAGCAGGACATCTTCTAGGCAGGCAAGGAGTCCTGGAAAACATTCCAGGAGTTAGAGAGGGGTGTGGGGAAGGGGCTGTAGAGAGGAAGGCAAGGGGAGATGCCCAAGAGGCTTTTGAGAGCTGGACTTACCCAGTTGATCAGGAGAGTCAAGTGGAGGAAGGTGGATAGAGGACTGCAAAGCCCTCAGCTCTTTTATACACATCCCAGAGTGCCTGGGGCATCAGCCAGGGGGCGGTGACAGAAACCCCAGGTAATTATGGAATCAAGCAGACAAGCTTCATGACACTGATTTCATGTGATGTGAGTCAATTATGTGCATCCTTACTGGTGACATTGGCACTCAGATGTGCTCTGGAAATAGAGACCAATTGGATAGAGAGGCCGTGACACATCACTACATGAAAGAAAAGGCGCTGCCGTAGCGTGCCTGGCAGCACCAATAAAGCCTGATCTGTCCCTAATCCCACCACTTTGCCTATGTGCCAGACTTCTGAGCATCTTGCAAAAATGCTTTGCAATCCAGCGTGCAGCCATCACGCCTGTCATTAGCTCTGCTTTACAGGCTGGTAAACAGAGGCTGGGGGTGGTTGAGCAAAGGCAGAAAACATTCCACCCACTCACGGTGAATCCCAAATTCCCACCTTCTCCCCGTGCCTGTGAAGGCTGGGGACCTTTGGGGTCAATAAGTTAGGGGCATCTCCCACTTTGCTTACATGGTAAAGTCCAAGGCATCCTGCAGAAGATTGCTCTGCCCAAGTACGTCCCACCAGGCTGCTGCTCCCAGTCAAAGCATTCAGCAGCAGCCCGGCCATGTGCCCTGAGCCAGCGGTGCCCAATGTGCTTGTGGATGTGAGGAACATGGCCCCGTGCAGCCTGGCCCTATTTGGGTGCTTGGGGAGCTTCTCCCAGCACAGCCCTTCCTGCCATGCTGAGTCCCTCCAGTGAAGACTTGGGGAGTACCACACTCTGAAAATGTGGCCAAGCAAGAAGAGAGTGTCCCGGTCCCCTTCTGTGCCCCCAGCTCCTCTGTGTGTGTCCCCTTCACACAAGACCCTGCGGTCTGATCGCACTGCTGACACATTTGTGTTGGCCTCTGTGCTTGTGGGTCTTTGTCCCACACAGCAGAGATTGCCCCTTCTGTTTGCACAGCTGTTAACTGGAGAGACACAAGCACATCATGTCAAGCAGGGGCATGGACATTGCCAAGGCTTAGAGATGCTCCTGACCTAGAGCCTCAAAAGGTCCTCGGCCCTCACAGGTAGTGGGAGATGGAGGGTATTTGGGAGTCACCCCAAGGAGGTGAAATGTTTTCTGCCTTTGCTCAACACCCCTGCCTCTGTTTACCAGCTTGTAAAACAGGTAATGACAGGATTGAAAAGCAAAACATTTCTGCAAGATGCTCAGAACTCTGGCACATAGACAAAGTGGTGGGATTAGGGTTTATAGGTGTCACCTGGTCAGCTACAGCAGCGCCTTTTCTTTCATGTGTCATGGTCTCTCCCTCCCATCACCTCTTTCTTCTCCTGAGCACATCTGAGTGCCAATGTCACCAGTAAGGATGCCCATAATTGTCTCACATCCCATGAAATCAGTGTCATGAAGCTTGTCTGCTTGATTTCATAATTACCTGGGGTTTCTGCAACGCCCCCTGGCCAATGCCCCAGGCACTCTGGGATGTGTATAAAAGAGCTGAGGGCTTTGCAGTCCTCTATCCACCTTCCTCCACTTGACTCTTCTGATCATCGTGGTAAGTCCAAGTCTTACCTCCGTCTTTCCTTTCTCAACAGTGGCTTTCTCAGGGTATCTTTTGCTGGGGGCTCCAGCACTCTCTCATAGTGCACAGTGAGGATGTGATGGTGCTGTCTGAGAGCTACAGAAAGGAAGGGAATTTAAACTTTCAGGTCCAATGCCCTGAGGATACCAATGCACTCAAGTCCTTTGGGAGCTTGGTGACTTTGCATCTGCTTTGGATGAGGAAGATTTCCTTCCCTCCTGCGAGCAAGTCAGGAGCATGAGGGGAGCAAGGG
>NW_010182766.1:0-1179 GCF_000695765.1 Mesitornis unicolor
CCGCCCCGCCACGGCGAGGAAACGGGCGACATCACTGGCGGGTCACAGCGGTGACAACTCCTCTCCATGAAGGCGGCCGACTCCCTCGGTCCTTTGCAGAGGGGTCTTTTGTCTTCCGATGCACCTTCTGCCCCGCTCCAAGGGGAAAAAGGGAAGAAGAAGGGAAAAAAAAAAATCCCTCCCTCTCATCTTTGCTGTTAGTGGCAACAGCCCGTTTTGGTCCTTTCGCCCCACCACCCCAGCCCCATGCGTTTCCTTTGGTCCCTGCTGAAACGGGCGGACAGAAGTTTTGACAGCCCAGAAGCCCCTCAGCCCAGCCCAGCCCCCCGCTCGGGAGCGAGGGCTGGAGGTCCTCTGTGTCTCTCGGCATACGTGTCGCCACTGTCGATTTGAGGGTTTATTTATTGCTAATATTCCGAGGACTGTCGCAATGCCTCTGATAATTGTCCCTGAGTGTCAATCGGTCGGCAGGGCATGAGGAGGAGAAAGGGCGGGAGGCAAAGGGAGGGAGATCGCTGCGGGTCTTCTGTTTTTTGCGTGTGTGTGTGTGTGTGGGGGGGTGTGTTTGTTTGGTTGTTGTTTTTTTTTGTTTAGTTTTTTTTTTTTTAGCTAAAGATTCCTCTGGGAAGAACTGCTAGGACCCTTCTGACTTTCGCAAAGTTGTGTGTGTGGCGTCGGTGGGTTGCTAGAGATAGACCGCATATATTTACTTATATATTCCCCCTTCCCTTTTTTTTTTTAAGTGGTAAATTGTTACAATTCGTCTGGCTGCAAAGATCCCTTTTCCTCTCACGGCCACTCTCGTTTGTTCCTGACTCCAACGACGACAAAGGGGACTCAATGTTAAAGGTGGAAAAAAAAACCAGCAACACAGTTGTTTTTGTTAAAAGGGGATACACTAAGGCTGCGAAACAGCAAAACCCCAATGTTGGACAGCTGTAAAATCGTGTAGACAGGTTGTCATACAGCAGTGGGGGCTTTTCTGAAAGGAGCCCATTGCTAAACATTAAATACACACACGCACACAGAGCACAGCACAGCAGCTGCGCGGACACGCGCACACTAATACACACACATACAAACGCACACACACACGCGCACACCCACGCACACGCAGGCACCGAGGAAAGTGGCCCGGGCTGGGCTGTGCACCACGTGCTGCACCGAGGGGGGCGGGAG
>NW_010182767.1:0-226 GCF_000695765.1 Mesitornis unicolor
CTCGGCTCCGATTACGAATCTGCTTGGCTCCGGTTTGAGTCCACTCGGTTCCGGTTCGGGTCCACTCGGGTCCACTCGGCTCCGGTTCGGGTTCACTCGGCTCCGTTTCGAATCCGCTCGGCTCCGGTTCGGATCCACTCGGCTCCGGTTCGGGTCCACTCGGCTCCGGCTCGGGTTCATTCGGCTCCGATTCGGGTTCCTTTGGACCCCAGTCGAATCCGCTTGT
>NW_010182767.1:615-1047 GCF_000695765.1 Mesitornis unicolor
AGGCGACACAACCAAACCGCTTCGCCGCGCCGCGCTCAATTGCAATTAACGACGCTTTTATTACGTTATTTATAATTCTATGGAGATTAAATTAATTCTATAAACAGCAGTGTCTGTAATGGCGCTGTTTATAATAACATAAATATCTTATAAAATTGTATTTATGATATTAAGTACAATTAATTGTGTTAATATGAGTATAAGAATATTTGGCTGCTGCTGTTTCGCCCTCATTCAGCTCCAGGGTGAACGGACTCGTTCATTGACTCTCGTGGGGGAGGTTGTTCTCAGCGACTCCTTTTCAGGTCCTGGCAGATGCATTGAGCCAGACTGGGACCAAACTTGACCCAGACTGGGACCAAACTGGGCCCAGTTGCCCTCAGGCAAAGTTTGGAGAGCGAGGAGGGGGACCCTTTTTAAACATTGGGGTCA
>NW_010182767.1:1066-2315 GCF_000695765.1 Mesitornis unicolor
GAGGGGGGGGGGGCTTCACCACCCAAACCCATGGATCAGACCCACGTCCTTTGGTGAATCCAAGCAGACCCCTCTTGATGGCCTCCTTGGTTCTTCCTCACCCCCACACCTTGATAGACCACAATGAGCCTCATTATGGGCCAATTAACACCCAATAATTGATTAACAAAGACCTAATTTGACTCATCCCAATAACCAAGGAGCTTCCTCAGTTTCCCAACATCAACACTTGCTTCGTTTCTCTCCCCTTGGATGGGGCAAAGTTGTGGGTTTGGCTGCAGGACATCAGTATGGGGCCACCAACGACCTAATTAGTGACTCTAATTAGTGGTCGTGCATGATTGAGAGGAGAATATTTAAATAAATTCTGGGGTCTCGTTATCATAAGACTGCGTTTTCCAGGAAATTTGATGGATATTTGAATATTTGTTGTATGGAAAACACAGGTATTTGATTCCGGGTGTGCACCTGTTTGGTGGAGTTACCCCTGCGCGCATCCGGCGCTGCTAAAAACGAGTGGCTGCTTCCCGAAGCTCCAAATTGGGTCTCAGCGAGGTTCTGTAAACCCTGATTTCGGGTAGCAAGAGGAAGCCCAAAACTCCGACAATGAGATGGGTCAATGGGCTTTTGCGATGAGAATGGCGATAATTAACTACAACGCTAATTATCAACCTAGGTTTGCTTATCGTAGCGCTTGCTTATTGTAAAATACGCCTAATTAATGGTAGTGAATGTTATAGATATTTACATTTTGGGTGTAATTTGTATTTGTTTAAGACAGTGGATTTATTAGCGGCAGTTCCCAAATTTATTCTGTCGCTCACCTTAAGAAATCCCCAATTTTTTCCGATTTTTGTGAATCCGTTTCAGTGAAAGCCCCTGCGAGGGCTCTGACAAACGAACGCTGGCTCTGCTAACGCTCCCATCGTCCCTACTGTAATTAATTAATACATTATAATTGCCTTAAACATCGTTAAGTGCGTGAAGTTGGGCGGGATTGGGGCGAAACCACTGAGCCACGGCTGCTTTGGGGAAACTGAGGCAGGGGGGCTCTGCGGACGCTGAGATTTGCAGGGTGGGCCATTGAGACTCAACTCTCGCGTTGTATGCAAATGAGGCCACGCCCATCCTCATTATCTAGGCAAATGAAGAGGGGTCCTTTCCAAATCCAGGGCTGTACAAGGGCACCCAACCAGAGGTCGAGGGGGACCCCAGCACCCATGGGACCCCCCGCACCCATGGGACCCCC
>NW_010182767.1:2447-2804 GCF_000695765.1 Mesitornis unicolor
GCTATTAATTATCATGAATCACATTCTAATTGTGCCAAATTATGCGTTACATATTGGTTATGTTAATGATAATAATTTAAATATCATTAATATTCATCTTCATATTTATGCAATAATAAACATTATTATATGTTATAAATTAATAATTAAAAACTTGCTTCCAATTCATTAATTATCATTGAGCTACCCTAGCTAACCACGTGCCTTATATTTAATTAACATTGTTATTAATATTATTATTGTGTATTAATATTATTAAAAATAGCATTAAAGCATTCATAAATCTAATAAACATTCATATAATTAATAGTATTTACACGAGTATTATTAATACTTATAGCTAATAATATTCTAATT
>NW_010182768.1:0-1772 GCF_000695765.1 Mesitornis unicolor
GGGGCCGGGTTTGGGTTCGGGCGCTGCCGCGGGCGCGCAGGGAGGGCCGCGCTGGCCCCGCGGAGGGCTGGAGGGAGGCCCTGACTCCTCGCAGCCATCCGCACAGAAGTGGTTTGATATAATCTCCATGACAACTGCCGCCTATGAGCATACAAATAATAGAGATGAAATAGACAAAAGATTAGCATGCCATGAAAAGTACAATAAGTTTCTTATTTAGCATTTAGATAACTGTCTTTCCTTCGGAGCAGGCTTCAAAGTTGAACCCAGTTTAGACCAAGAGGATTAATTCTTTCTCCCGCATGCTTCACTGAATCTCTCATTACCAAACTTTGTCTGTATTGATGTAAGATTTGATTGAAGATTAGAGCATTTAGCAAATCTTGCTTTTCTGCATGTATCAGGCCTTTTCAAGCGCAGACCGCGCTGCCCAGTGGTCAATACCCTTACTTTTATCCAGTGTCTGCTTCATTTAAACTTAATCAACTCCCTCAATGAACTGGAACAGGGAAACGTCCCTGCGGTAAGAATGTTGTGCTTTTCTTAGATAATTCTCTGCCCCCTCTCCCAATCCGCCGGCGTTAAACCTAAAATTGCTCTCTGATGAACTTAATCAATATGATAATGACAATCGGGGCTGAATGGCTCGGCCTGGGCTCCGCGTGGAGAAGGTAGATGGCTGCGCCCGTTGCCCCAAACCAACTTCTCCTCTTCTCGCCTCTCCTTTTGTGTGCGCTGCTCCCACCTTTCTTTCTCTCTCTCTTCCCTCCCACCCCCCCGTGCCACCGGCCGCTGCTCACGCTGGAGAATGATGCTCTTTGTGCGGCGGGGGGACGCGGCTGTCACCGCCCGCAGGAGCGGAGCGGAGCGATTGGCCGGGTGAATTATCTGCCTTGTTGCAGTGAATTATTTGCGCTGTTTCCTTTCCCAGTCAACAAGTTTCTGAGGTATAGCGCAGATCAATCACAGCTGACAGAGCGCATGTGAAGCTTTTACTGTGTAAATCTGGACCTCTTGTCCCGGCTTCGTTGGCACTGGCATCTGTATATCATTTTTATACTGCTACCAGTAGAGCAATTTCAAAAGTATTTGCAAGGAAAATGGATGTCCCCATCTGTTCCTGGAATCATAAATGTGCCACTTTCGGAGGGTTTTCACTGGTAATCATATCTTTAATGATGAACAAACTTGTGATATATACCTTTCCATAAAATGGGGTTTTCTTCACTTTATTGTGATTGGCTGGGATAAATAGCTTTTCCATATGTTAGGGAGATAAAACATAAGATTACCAGAGCTCGTTTGTTTGATCATAAACAAAAGAAACAATTCGCTCCAAACACTCTTTAAACAGAAACAACCGCAGAATTAAATTGTATTAATAGGCTATCGATGGGTCAGGAGGCAAACAACTGTCCCCGTGGAGAAGGCAGCTATTTTAAAATAAGAATAGACAGTCAGACAGTCCTTCTCGCCGTTCGGGTGACCTTAATGCAGACATGGATTTTAAATACTCGATGTTCATTTCATTTTTTTTTTCTTAAAATTATCTTGTCTTTGTCTCTCTTTTTTTTCCTGCAGCTTGACTTTGAATTTCCGTCAGTGCAGGAGCGAGGACGCGGCGCTCGGCAGTGGGTTGCCGTGCGCTATATTTAGAAAGCAGCTGGAAGAGAAAACGTCCTGAGGAATCCGGGCGGTTTTGTTGTAAACGTCCCTGCAAGCGCCCGTCCTTTCGCCGCGCCGCCGCTCCTCACCGCCCGGCCGCGGACGGC
>NW_010182768.1:1825-3482 GCF_000695765.1 Mesitornis unicolor
GGGAGGCTGCCCTGGAGAAGGGACCGGAGCCGGAGCGCAGCGGCGGCACGGACAGTCCCGGGGAGATCGCTGGAGATCCGGCAGCAGCACCGACCCCAGATCCACCTCCTCCTGCCCTCCGCGGAGAGAGAGGGATATTGCTAAACGGGGTCTCGCCCGCTGGGGCTTGGCCCTTCGGAAATAAGGACGGGGTTCCCGTGCCGGGGGACAACCTCCCTGGCTGCCACTCGGGAGGGATCCCCCCACGGCCCCTGTCGAGCTGGTGACGGAGCATCCCCGGGGTACGGCCTCCTCCGTGGCTCTGGGGACCCCGGCCCTGGGCCCGCCCGGACGTGCTGTACCGCGACCATCGTTAGCTCAGCGATGGGGCGACTGTCCCCCCTCCCGTGTAGTGCTCTCCACCCCGGGCGGCGAAAGGGGCGATAGTCGTGACACCACGATAGGAGACGCCTCGGCCGGTGCCTCTCGGTAGGCGCAGAGAGGCTGGGCAGCGCCAAGGGGGCACCCTTAGCTGAGGGTGCCGACCTCTGATGCTGCCTGGAAGCGATGGTGTCCCGTCCCATCCCTGGGTGGAAGCCGGGTCCCACTCGGGGCCGGGGGATGACTCCACCGGTGGGCAGGGAGCGGGCAAGTTAATGTCTCTTAAGGCCAAAAGAGACCATTAAATCATCTGCCTGACCTCCTGCGTTACGGGGCCGTATCATTTCATCCAGTTCCTAAGGCAGTAAGTCAAATAATTTGTGTTTGAGTAAAACATGTCTTCCAGAAAGGCCTCTGGTCTTGAAGATTTGAGGAGATGGCGATTTTGCTCCTGTCCTGGAGAGTCTGCTGTGGCAGTTAACCCCTGATTAAGGGATGAGCCTAATTTCCATGACAAGTTGCCCTTGCTTAAATTACTCCGAATTGCTAGGCATATGTTTTGGAGCCTACGAGTCGTTTTGTCATGCTGTGGCCACCCCAGCTCTCCCCAGGTGTCATGCTTGGCGACAGCACATCCAAGGGCCTGGCCCTTCCTTAGGCTGACTGGGGACTTCTGAGGCATCCAGCACCTGGCTGGTGGCTACAGCTACCTGCACGAAAGAGCCCCAGCACCTCCGGGTGGGGCACACCATTGAAAACCAGTGGTCAGGGGCTTAATCCTGCCTCACCATGAAACCACGGGCCAGCCCTTCTTTCTAACCAAGCCAGCAGGAGAAGGATGAGGTACCTTCCTGGGAAGTCTTGCTCTCCAAAGGGCAGGCACAGCGTGACGGTGCTTGGATGCAGGGAGGTTGGGGTGCTGCCGGTTTGGAGAGTTTGTGGAAGTGGAGTACATTGCACCTGGTGATCGCCCAGAGCTTACAAGATTCCATTTTTCTGGTAAGCGGTCGCTTGCTCTCTGTTCTAGGTGAGTGCTGCTGGCGGGGACACCGCAGCACGATGAAGCCAACCCTGCTTCAGAGACACAGCCCCCCAGCTGCCCACGCCGGCCGGAGGTAAGGGCGTGGGGCAGAGCCCGAGGAGCTGGTGCAGGACTCCCAGACCCCCACACGCCCCTTTCCCGCTGTGGAGCTCCCGGAGGCTCCAGGGTGCCCTCGCCTGGGGAGGGGGTGCACCGGGGCCTGAGGGTGGCTGTCCCCTCCCGGCGCTCAGCGCCACCGCCCCTTCCCCTGACACG
>NW_010182769.1:0-9429 GCF_000695765.1 Mesitornis unicolor
ATACCCCTAGACCAACGAGCCGGCTGGTAGTAATGCTTCTGAAATAATTCCATCAGTACAGCTGCAGCAGTGCTGTCCCTGCGCGAAGGAGGAGTTTTGGGTCTGTGTGTGCTGCACGAAAAAATAACAGAATCACAGAAAGGTTTGAGTTGGAAGGGACCTTAAAAATCACCCAGTCCAACCCCCCTGCCATAGGCAGGAACACCTCCCACCAGACCAGCCCCGTTCAACCTGGTCTTGAACAGTTTCTGGGAGGGGGCATCCACAGCTTCTCTGGATGTGGACCTGTTCCAGTGTCTCACTGTTCTCCTTGTAAAACATTTCTTCCTTATATCTAGTCTGAATCTCCCCTCTTTTAGTTTAAGAACATTACCTCTTGTCCTATCACTACAAGCCCCACTAAAATGTCTGTCCGCAGCTTTCTTATCAGCCCCCTCAAAGTATTGAAAGGCCACAGTAAGGTCTGCCCAGAGCCTTCTCTTCTCCAGGCTGAACAACCCCAACTCTCTCAGTCTGTCTCCGCAGCGGAGGCGCTCCAGGCCTCTGGTCATTTTTGTGGCCTCCTCTGGACCTGCTCCAAAAGCTCCATGTCCTCCTTTTGCTGGGGTCTCCAGAGCTGGATGCAGGACTGCAGGTGAGGTCTCACCAGAAAGGAGTGGAGAGGCAGAATCTCCTCCCTCGACCTGCTGGCCACTTCACGTCTGCATGGGACCTGGATAAGACAAGAACTGCTTTTTCTTTGTGTTTCAAGAGGAAAAGGAGGAAGGATTGTTCCCTGAGAGCTAGTTTAATACACTTTTGCATGGAAAACAACATAGATTATTTTTTTCTCTGCCAAGGCTCTGTTTCTGAAGCTGTTCTGGAATAGGCATCAATTTCCTGAAAATGAAATTTTGCAGATGTCAAATTGCCCCCAATGATTTCCATTGTTTTCCAGCCCATTGCAGGAAACAATCCCACATTGTCACGTGGCTGAACAGAGCTGCCACCCATCCGCACCTGCTGCTGTTTACACAGTGCCAGCAGCAGATAAGATAACAGGGATTTTCAGTGTTGTTACAACTAAAAAGAAACCATCCTGGCAGGTATCAATCAGGCACTTACCTGGTGCCATGAAGTCAGGTCCTGCTCCTGCAAGGACTTGCTTGTGTGTTATGCTTGTGTGCTAGAAGCAGCTCCATTACAACAGGGCTTGACAGGGTCATGTAATTTAGCATTTAGGATATAAATCAACAATCTGGCTTTTTTCCCCTCAGTATTCTCATAATATGGGGAAACACTGAATGGTTTATTTCCTAACATGAGCCCTCTGAGACACTGACTACCTACCTCATGGAGCAGAAGAGGATGCTCTGCCTGCTCAGTGCTCAAGCATCTAACTCCATCCTTGGGGGTCATGGAAGGTCTCACTGTGCCATGGTCCTCAGCAAAGTCCTTGGTGGCAGAGGCTTCCCCACAGCTTGTCCCCAGGCTTTTAGGACTAAGGACTGTTGTTATTATTAACTCAAATTTGGAGCAGCTTGGGACATTTGGGCTTTGACAGTTGCTTTCTAGCAAGACCTGGTGGTCAGACACCCCAAGCCAACAGTGGTAGCTCCCCATGGTGGTTCCTCTTGGTGGCTTCTCAGCAGTTTTCAGACTTCCATGGCCAAGGGGACCTCTGCAGCCTGTGGCAATGCCCCGAGGGGTGCCGTGGGGTGCTTGCTGCTCTGTAGGGAGCACGTGGGACTGGCAGACAGCATGTTCACATGCAGAACAAAGTTGCCTTGTGCATGGGGAAGTGAGCTGAGCTGAGCCTGTCTGCTCAGAGGGTCCTTGGTTTTGCTCATTAAATGCTCCAATGGGGAAGAAAGAGCCGTCCACAGCAGGGCAGGTGGTTTCCTTTAAAAGACGGCACTGTGTGTAATACATGAAGCTGCTTGAGGTTAGCAGTCGGGCCTCTTTTTTTGTGTGTGTGCGTGTTTGTTTTGATACACAGTGGTGAAACGCAGTCCTTGTGGGGTCGTATTTTTCTGCTGGAGAAAGCCATCAGCTAGAGATGAGACAGCAGAGGAGGAACAGCTGAAATCCTGCATTTGTTTGCTTTAAAAAGCCACTTAAAATTAGCTCAGTGAATATAGTCCTTCACAGATTGCTCCAAAAAATTAATAAATCGGGCTATGTGCAAGAAAACTCGATAATGCGAACCAGGTCCCTTCATTGCCTGCCAGACCCTGGTCTCATTTACACAGGGGGCTGTTGGCTCTCCTAGTGTGTCTCTGGTTTTGCACCACTGGATGAAGAGAAGAAACCTGTACTGGCCCCTGCTGATATATCAGAGTCCAGAATTTCAGAGCACGTTGTCTTCACACTTGTGATTTCAGTGGCATGTGGAAAGAGTTGCTGCAGCTTTTGTAGAAGAAATGGCCACCAGATACTGCCTAGCATCACGGCTGCATCTTCAGTACTGGGGATCCCGAGAAGCTGGATGTCGTACAGCAGACATCAGCACTGCTGGGATGGGCTGAGGGAACCATGTTGCTAATATCCTCAGCTGCCTGGATGCAGAAGCAGATCCTTTCAAAGAGGGTGATGGAGACATGCAGCTGAAGAAGCAAATCCTGGTTGGGGCTGGAGCTCAGGGCCTGCGGGGAGAGGCTGAGAGCTGCATGGGTGCGGTGGGAGAGAAGGCAAAGGGGGATTTTGTTGCTCTTTGCAGCTCCCTGCTGGGATGGTGGATCCTGGAGCAGCCACAGCCCTAACCAAGGAAGTCTCATCTCATTTAGAGATGATGAATCTGGTCCTGGGGTTCTTGTGCTGTGACTGCTAAATAAGAGGGTCACGTCCTCCTTCTTGGCCCCAAGGCCAACTGAACTGAGTTTGTATGGTTGAAAGTAATTTATCACTTTAATGTCTTGGCCTTCTCAGGTGTTGCTGGAAATAAAAGAGAAAAATATCAGTCCCTGAAAACCTACAATTTGAACATGGACTGCGAGTGTTTATAGGTGTCTCTTGGGCTGGCATTGAAATCTGACCTTGCCTGCCAGAGATGACCAGAGCTCGAGGACAGCTTCTTTCATGGTGAAACTCCAGTTCTTCATCCAACGGGGAAACCTTTCCACAGGAGAAAAGGCATTTCCAGTGCCTGAAAACTGGAGTTCTGGTGTTAACTCACCTTTTGCCAACCAGATTGGTACTACTGCAGTGGCAAAATAAGTATTGGACAACCTCCCTTCATGAACTGCAGGGTCAGATACTACTGTTATCCTGATCTACTGCTCTGTCTGTTATATTCAATATCTGTTGCCTCACTCGTAATCTATCATTTTACTGCTTTGGGGATAATCTCTTATTCTCCAGGTTGCTAAGTTAGTTTGCTGATTTCACAAGCAAAATATTGCTCTTCCTGTCTTTTATTTTATTGATGATCTACCACTTTTATAAATGATCTGCTGGATTTCCAGATATTCAGCAGCCCACCTAAAGCTGTGGTTTCCAGAGGACTGCTAGCCATCAGATGGCCAGATATGTATGTGCTGTCAATCCAATATAGCCAGGTTGAGTTAGGTTAATGATCAGTGGTGTAAATATTTCTTATATGAAGATCCTGTCCAAGTCAAGATGCTGTTTGGGGAAATTCTGGCTGGCCCATCACAGTGTGGGTGTTCAAAAATGAGAGATTAAATGTTTCCCATGGTCTCATAGGACCATGGTCCCTGCTTGACCCACATCCTCCAACGTCTGGGTCTCCAAACCTTTGATTCTGTGATGACCAGCAGAGACCCTGGGAGCAGCCAGTCCAGACAGCAGCCTGCCTGACTGAGGACATGTGGAGGATGCCAACCATATGCTATGTCAGGGGGTGCAGGTCTGATTAATGTCAGAGTCCAAGTCCTGAAGCATGAAGAAAATACATTCATACGGCTCTGTGTAAATCATACTTAATTTTTCATCAGTAGACAGAGAGGCTACAGGGAGGGGGACTGGGAAACACAGAGGTTAAGTGACTTACCCTGAGCTGCATAGCTGCACAGGATAGAGATATCCAAACTTGCAGACCAGTCACTTGGTCCCTGGGCCTCAATTTAATTAGCTGGTGTGTTTTTATTTAAGAATGTCAGCGCGTTATGTTTCCCTGTAGTTCATTGACCCCACCCCACTGTGTGCAGATACAGATCAAAGAGATGGCTCCAGCTCACAGCCTTGCTGTGAGAAATAGTTTCTTTTCATGCCTTGAATTTGAGAACATCAACAGTATCTAAAACATTCAGCAAATTATTTCTTTGCTACTTGAAAACAAACTCCCTTCAAATAATTTCCTCCTTTTTTGGTGCAGATTTCCGCACTCTGAAAGCTCCATGCAGAGCACTCAGAAATAAATCTGATCCCAAGCATTCAGCCCTGTTGCTCATTTTGCAGGTCCACATTTTGCAAGCAAACCATTTTCATGTGCAACCAGCAGCCTGCTCACGAACACTGGCAAAATAAGTCATTGCTGAAACCACTGGCCACCAGATCCCTGCCTAAGGTTGTAGTGATTAAACCTGGGTTATTATAACAACTTGGAACTGCATGACGCCCTGTGTAATCTTAATGGCTTCTGCTGCTACAGTGTCAGATCTGAAGGTAACCACTGCCCAGGCTTGTTTTGACCACCATTGCCTCTCTCCTACTTGGGAACACGGGTTGGTCTTCTTGACTTGAGGGAGCTTGATCAGATTTAGTGAAAGGATGCTGAGAAGAAAATCAGGTCCATGACTAATAGTAGTTCTCACTGAGCGCACATAGTACTTGGGCAACATTTACACCAGAGAGGAGACCAGATCAGCTGGTAGATGAGCTGTTTATACCACAAGCACTCAACCCAATGGTTCCCTTCCAGCATTGCTCTCTTCAACTTTCCATTGTCTGCCAAAAGCAAGGTCTCTTCTGCAACCAAGTCCTTTCCCAGTAGATAGTTTGGAAGGTTCCTCTCCATTTAAGGGCGCTTTAGCTGCATGCATTATTGCATAGACCCTTGCACATGTAGCCATCTGGGATGAAAGGAAAAGGCCAATTCTTCATTGTGACCTGGAGTTTTGCAGGTAGACTGCTCTATAAAGTCATAGAGTCATAGAACGGTTTGGGTTGTAAGGGACCTTTAAACTTATTCAGTCTAACACCCCTGCCACGGGCAGGGACATCTTCCACTAAGCCAGGCTGCTCAGAGCCGCATCCAACCTGACCTTGGATGTTTTCAGGAATTGGACATCTACCACCTCTCTGGGCAACCAGTGTCAGCTTTTCACCACCAACATGGAATTTTTTTTTTTCCTCATATCTAGTTTGAATCAACTCTTTTTTAGTTTAAAATCACTACCCCTAGTCCTGTCGCTACAGATCCTTTCTGCCTGTCCTCTCCTGCCTGCTGTGACTGTTAGATACTGAATAGTGGTGAGGCTGGGAGGCACAGGGCAGGCCAACGGCTGAGTAACTTTGCAGATGGTCGGTTTTGCAGCGCTGACTCGTGTTCCCCCAAGAGGAGGGGGTCTGTGGAAGAAAACACCCAAGCACTGGGATGAGATGACTGGTTTGGGTCTCCCTGGAGGCTGATGAGAATAAGTATGGGGGTTATGACAGCTCTGGGACATCATGTCCTTGCTCTCAAGATCTGCATCCCAGCTGCCACTTCATTTGATCAGGTGGAAGCCAGACACAGCTCTTCCCAAAAAAAGCCTCCCTTCTCCAAATGATCCTTGCTGAGCCATTAGCATATTTAGGGTGAGGAGCAAACCAGCCAGACATCCCAAAATCCATGTTACCCCCAAATTCATGCTGTTATCCAAGGAGGTGGCTCCACACTGTTGACTGGGGGCCTGCAGAGCGGTGATGATGGATTTGTCAAGGGCATGAGCCAGTCTGTGGGACAGCACATTGCACACTCTCCTGTACCACGGTGAATGTGGCCCAGCTCCACTCTCTCTAATTAAGGGGCATGATTTCACCTCCCATTACCTCATGCAAGGTAAGAGCACGGATGTGGGCAGTATGACACACAGCAACTTCACGCCCTTCCCTCAGTGACTTGCTTCTGTGTCCATTCCCTTTTTCTATTTATATTCCCCAACAGGAGCAGACTAAACCACTGCCATGTCCATACACACACACACATGCAAAGTTTTATAGGTTTGGCAGAAATGGTCCCACACAAGATGCTGCACAACCTCTACAAAAGGCAAGATTGGAGATTTTCAACCAGACTTAAACTATCCTGGATGTATCACGATTTGTATTTCAAAATGCAAGTGCTATGCTCCAGGGAAAGCAAACTGATGCCACAGATAAGATGCATTGCATTAGTGGTTATTTTTTTTTTGCTGGTGAGGCGCCTTTGTCCTGATATGAGTCCCAGATATTAGCACAAAGAATTACAAGGGAGAAAAAACGATGCTAATCCTGTGTATCAGCAGTGTCTAACCTGCCAAGCATAAATATTAATGTAATCACTTTGCTGTTACCTGGTAACCACAACAAAGCAGACATAGAAAATGTAATTACAGGGGCTCTGTAAACTCATCTTAAATTATCACCTATAGCCAGGCACATGTTATTAGATATTAGATTCTCTCTTAGATCAGAATCTCATGTTCCTCGCATCTAATTTGAAATAACTATCTCCTTATTGGCAAGCGACGAAATCTAAATGGAGTCACGTAAATCCTACTTCACAGCTCAATTAAGGAAATGTGATTACGGATCTGGAAGCAGATGCAGATATTGCTGGGGAAGGGATGATGGCAGGAGCCTACAGGAAGCAGTCGATGCTTTCCAGGGGTCATTTGTAGGGGAACCCGTAGGAACAGAGTTTCTATTGTTACACACTTCAGAGTCTGTGGGGCGGAGAGAGACCGGATTCCCATTTTTAAGTGCTTTGGAGGTTTTCAGAAGGAGTCAGGTTCCATTGTTGCGTTTTAAATATTCTCTGAGCTCACTGGGAACAATATACATTTTCACCACTTTTCCCTCTGCGTCCTCCCCTCTTGTGATGAGGTTCACACTCTTTGGTTGTCCAACAACTGCCATTGATCTTTATTCCATGCTGAGGGAGTGGGATGAGATGAGGGGGAGATGTCATTTTGTGCACTTATCCTCACAAAAGACAAAATAGATGTAGAGAGATGTCCTAGGAGCACTCCGAATGCAGCAGGCAGGAGAGCAGGTGTTTTTGCAGCCCTCTCAGCTACACACACCTGGGTCATTTTAGGGAGGACCATCTGTCAGATGTACCATGAAATGTCCTGAGTGAAGGGGCCCTTTGGTCCAGGAGGACACAGTGGGGATTGACAACACATGCAGCATCCCTGTGGTGGATCGGTGTCCTTGCTGTGGCTGATGACAGTAAGTGCTAATGTATGGATGCCCCAACCTCCTCCAGAAATGATCAAGTCTCCTCACCAAACTGGATGAGCCTGGGAACAAAGATGTCCTTCTCCAAACCCCAAAGAGAAGGTGTTAAAGTCACAGGCAGCAGCTGTAAGGGAGGAGGATGGGATTGGAGGCTCAGAGGACAGCAGATGCAAGAATATATCCTGCCACAGGCATCCAGGAGCATGAGTGATTATTCCTACAGCGATGACACGTTATGGCAGAAGCTAGCACGAAATAAATATGAAAACATAGGGATGCACTTGCAAACACTCCTAGCTAAGAGAGAGTGAAATCAGGGACAGACACCAATCCCCAGCTCTTTGTAGTGACCAAGGGAGTGTTGAGTTATAAAATCGGTGGCTCTGGTCTGTTGAGTGATGGCTCTGCCCCGGCTACCTGCCCATTTTCTGCCCTTGGATTTGTTGCTCCATCCCAATTTGCTTACTTCTAAAGGGAGGAGGCAGACAAAACCAGGGGCTTTCTCTAATGAATTTATCAGTGGGTTTAGGGTGGAAATTAGAAGTGAGTGAGAACTTGCAAGGACATTCTTTGATTTTGGTACCTTCCACCCCATGAAACCTGAAAATACAAACGCACATAAAAATGCATCGGAAAAAAAAATAATCTAAGCCACCAAAAAGGATTGAGTTCAAGAAAACCACCCAATTTCATTTGAAATCCAATCTTTTAAGAGTCCTTAATGTTTTCTTGTATGAAAACAGTGCTTGCCCCATAAAAAGTGGTGCAAAAAAAGGTCAAAGAGTTCCATTCTGCAAAGGTGCAGACACACAGACCCTGGACATCGTCTGGATGTGCCTGCTCAATTTTAACATCGGATTGTGCTGAGGTCAGGACTCTGAAAGGAGTTTTAATTTCAGTGAAAACTACACTTTCTTTGGTTGAGAAAATGAAAGTTTTGACAAAAACTTTATGATTACTCTATTTATGATGTTGGGACCAAATTATAAATGCAATTTGTGTATAGGAAATCTCCTTGAAATTTCAATTAAATTTAATATATGTGCTTTCAGCATCCTTTCCTAAGAGAGTTTGTTTCTGGGCCAAATTCTTCCATCTTTGTTCATACATTAGCAAGTGGAGTCTTTCTTACTGCATGCTTCAGAGTCCAATCCTTTTCTTTCATACTGCAGGTTTCCCTAAGAAGAAAAGAAGACAAAACTTATTCTAACAGCAGTAGCTCTTTTTCCATTGCTCTCCATCTGCTACGTGATCTGTGATCATACCTCCAGGTCATTATGCTTGTAATATTTATTGGAAAAATCAATCTTTAACTTTAAGACTTTACACAGGAAATATTAAAGTAAATTAGGACCCTATACATCCATTTTCAAATTTCCTTTCGACCTCACAGTACCTACTTCTTTCATGAAAAGAAATCAAGATTATTATTTTTTTTCCAAGCTGCTCCATTTTTGTATAACTGACAGAATTTCCTGGAAATAGAATTTGCCCAGCTACCTTAGTTATTATCTCCAGCCCATATTAGCAGCTAAGCGGTTGTTGACATTCCCTTTCAATATTGCTACTAAAACTCCATGAAGCTTATGCAGAATTTATATACGAATGTCAACTCATTTTTGAAATATGTAATAGGAAAAGATCAGCCAATGCCTTTCTGGCCACCTACATTTCAGAAGGTATTGGCTGGTATTAAAGTAGTGTATACGTATATTTTAAGAAACCACACATTTTCTGGGCCAGAATCCAAGGGCATATAAAGTAGTTTAGTCAGTTATGACTGGATGAGGAGCTAGATGGAAAACAGAGCATTCTCAGAGGGTTTGGGTGCACATTAATTTCTTTCCAAAATTAATGTGAGTGGGGGTCATTAATTTTACTTTTATTTTGGTGGATGAAATGTCACTCTTCTGGATATTCTCAGAGCATGAAATGAAGCCACATCTAGCACAGGCAGGACCCTCTGGCCTCCATCAATGCCTTCCAGAGTTGAGGCTGAACACACCCCGCTATTCATGCCGCTGGGCTGGGACAGAAATACTGCGACAAACAAAAATTATATAT
>NW_010182770.1:0-3439 GCF_000695765.1 Mesitornis unicolor
GACGTGGGCAACCCGCAGACAGTGGGGGTGGGCCGCGGCCGCTTTACCACCTATGAGATCCGCGTCAAGGTGAGGGGCACGGCCCAGCCTAACGGCAAGAGGAGTGGGGCGGGCGCTGGAGCCGACCCCGCTCCTGCTTGCCCCACCGCCCCTGTCCTGGTCCCTGCTCTCCTCCGGCTGCGGGGCCCGGCGCCACGGGGCAAATATAAGGCGAGAGCAGGCGACTGCGGAGCCTGTGTGTCGGTGTGGAGGCTCTGGCAGGGGCTTATGTAATGGGGAGGGGTGTCCCCAGGGTCCGGGCTGCCGCTGTCGTGCCCTTCAGGGCCCGTCTCGCAGCCCGTACGGGAAGGACCGCTGGGGCGGTGAAGGCTGAGCAGCAGTGGACTTCATCCTCGGCGGCAGAGCAGGCCCTAGCTTCTGCAAGTGCCTGGAGCTGATAACTCTCCTGGTCTAGTGGTAGCTAAGACAACACATCTCGGTTAAGATAACCAAAGGACAAATGCTCTTTCGGCCCTGCTATGCACAACTGCTGTTGGGCTGAAATATTGCTGTGCTGCAAGCAATTGCTTGTCTGTCCCTAAGTAAATAGAAAAGGGTGAACTCTCAGCTGCCTGAGATGTAGTAATATGGGTGGATCTGCCCTGAGAAGGAGGTCAAGTTCAGGATTCCAGTAGTTTTAAAAGCCTGTAGAGAATGTGTAAATAAGTCTAGTGGGCACACATGCTAGATCAAAGATAGCTGAAGTGGTAAGGTGAGTGTGTACGGGGGAGGGGCTCCTGTTTTCTTTTTACCTGAAATATAAGTTAAGTGACTGATAAATAGAGCTGTTCCTCACCATGTGCTCTGAAATACTTAGTAGCGTTAGTCTCCTTCCTAGCTGGCAGGGCCACATTCACTGGCTTGCCCCAAAGTCTTGAGCTTGATTTAAGCTATGTGGAGTCATTGCTATGTTCCCCAGTCTTTCTAGTTTCATAAATAGGGCCTGGAGGAGTGAACAGAAGAATTTGGTATCTACAGCATGATACTTGCCAGTGGCGGGTAGGGACTTGAGGCAGGGTACCTTTTTAGCTTATGCTGCCAGGGATAAGTTGGTTTGAGAAAGATGACCTCTTACAATTTTATCTTTCTTTTTCTTATCTTCTTGCTGAGTCTTGTACAGCTTTACTCTGTCACAGCTGATTGAACCTGGTCAGTTATTACAGGCAATAATAGAGGGGGAAGAAGCCTCATTGACCCACTGCGCACATTCTCTGCAATATGAGTCCTGCTTTGACTGGACACCATTTAGTGCACATCTTCATTGTGGGGAAAGCTTCAGCTGAGGCCTGCTGCCTTGGTTGTTGAAGTTCCTCAGACACAATGAAAACTCTGTGTGGATTTTCTGGTATTAAAGGTTTAAATTCTCAGCTTAGTGTAACTTTGTTTAAAAAAGTAAATACAACTGAGATCTAAAGCTGCCAGGGAGGATGCTTAGGATGCTCCTAAATTGTCATGTCCAGTAGGCATTCTCACATTTCAGAATGTGTCCATAAGGCAGAAGAATAAACTAAAACAATTGTAGCCTGTGTTTGGCCTCTGTGTGAGGACAAACCAGAACTTGCCAACTTGTGTTGCATTACAGTGCCCTTATCAGGACCCTAGCTGTCCACTTGGCAAAGAGATGTAACTCTAACTTGCTGGGAAGCATTTGTGCCTTAAGTTTCTGATGACTTTTCTTTCCATGAGACTGAGCGTTTGGAATTGCTGGATCCAGGGAAGATTATACAGACTTAGCCATGATATGGCTTTGGGAGTGAGACCAAATTTGCTGGGATTAAAACATAGTATTTTTTTTAACCCCCCAACTGAAGTTCTTGGGCAGAAAGGAAAGCAAAAAAAACCGGTTTCAAGACAGCACATAGGCTCTGAGTAGCCTGTTTGGGATAGAAAATTCTGGAATCTTGTTGTAGTGAAAATCTAGAAGTTACTTGAACAAACATGTGCTGCGATAGTACTGTGACCTTCCTCTGTTCTTCCTCCCAGTCCAGCTACTCTGTAAACATTGCTTCCTCCACCCTTCTTGCATCCATCTGTGCATGTTTATGTACAGGGCTATCTCCTGTGATGCATGATCATTTCCTTTCTAGCTGTGCACTGCTGTCCACAGTGCATCCATGCCGTATACATTCATAGCTGTCACAAACTGTAGAATTGAGTTTTATGTCTCTGTATGCTGAAAGGCTACAGAGCAGGTAATACAAGTCATGCAGAATTATGTTCACTGTCTAAACTTGTATCAATTATCTGCTTCTCAGCAGAACACAGACCATGCTGCAAATACACAAGTTTCAGCATGGGAGAAGAGTTTGGACTTGAAGTACTGTAGTATTGTAGTTCCAGAATGTAGGTCTTGTACTGTAAGCTGCTTGTGGAGTGTGGCAGACAGCAGCCACCAGCTAGCCTCTGTGGTCTGACAACTGCTTGTGGTCACAGAAAGTAGAAGCTAATGTTTGCAGTTTCCCCCAGCAGTGCTAGTAGCAGCAGCAGAACAAACCTGAGAAGATGGAGTGACTTACCCATGTCATACCTGGAAAGCTATGTCTTCAGTTAACATCCCATTAATGTGAAGCAGTGCAGAAATAGATGACTCAACTACTACCAAGTTCTTGTAAAAGCTATTGAATGGCCTCAGTTATGGCTGGAGATCACACTAAGCCAGAAACAGATGGGACACTAAGATTCAAGTTTGGATTGAAGCAATTAAACTTCTACTATTGTCATGGTGTTTACAAGCTTGGTCCAAGGGTAATTCTATCTTTATTGCTTTTTGAGTCTCAAAGCTTACCTTCTGTTGGGAAGATGGAGCTTGCTAGTAGATGCTTGAACTGATGTCTGATAATTAATATCTTGCAAAAAGTACTGGTGAGAAATACTGTGGACTTTCCCCCAAAGCTTTTACTGGCAAGCTTTCTACTGGTATTGCAGCTGAAGCATATCTGTTGCTTGGAAAGCAGCAGATGGAACAAGCTCATGCTTTAGTTCTTGGGTTGCTGTACTCATCAACTTCTGGTGGAAGTTGGAAAGCCTAATGGGGAACTCAAAAGTTTTGGGTAGTCTGCTCAGCAGTATGCTACTGGATATGCAAGTCAGTTGTGTTTCAGTACTTAGGAAAGTTTTTCATAGCACGCGTCTGCAGGCTGGTAGGAGGCTGTGCATTGTGGTAAATGCATGGTACTTTCACAAGCACTGAAAAGCTCCCTGAGTGCTACAGGTAAAACCTATACAGCACTTCCAGTGGGGCAACTTATGTCACAGGTGGTCAGTTAGCCAAAATATGACTTTCTGAGCCTGAGCTTACATTAAATAACATTCTCTTCTCAGCAAACTGGACAACAAGGTGATGACAGAAAGCTTTCCACTGTAGCCTGCGGACAAGTGGCTGGAAAGCTGCCAGGCAGAA
>NW_010182771.1:0-2047 GCF_000695765.1 Mesitornis unicolor
TGCAAACTAATGACCCAGGAGCACCCTCACAGACCCAGGAGCGCCCTGCCAGCCTCCTCTGCTTTGTTCAGGAGCGCTGCTGTGCCACATCTGGGGCCATGGTCCCGTCTGGCTCCGTGTCCCACACTTGAGGCCACCATCATGGAGGTCTACGTCCCCCATGGCTGAGGAACACCACCACTCATCAGGGAAAGCTGCTGTGCTGCGGGCCCTCCGCCTGCCTCCCCACTCAGGGCTGTGGCTTTGCCTGGCCTGTGGGCACGGTGAGGGGTTTTCTGGTTTCCCGTTCCTTTTCCAGGGCTTTTGCTCTCAATCCCGGTCCTCTCCCATGAAGCGAAGTTACCCAATGTGTCCACTGTGGTGCGGTGTTCCCACAGGGACCGGGCAGGAGCGCACAGGCTCCCTGACCCCTTCTTTCCCCCTGTTGCCCCCGTGCCTCCGAAAAGCATTCAGTTACTATTCACATGCATCCAGTTATGCAACTGGCTTATAACTATGCAAATGTATGCAGCTTTTCCCTTACACAATGTCCTGCTTTCTTTCAGCTGCTTTTTTGGAAATTCAGCACTTCCTGTGGGAGTGCAATCTGTGTCCCGGGGAGCCATCTGGAACCCTCCCAGCCTCAGATCCCTGGGCAGCCCGGAGCTGGCACCGACTCCTTTCCACAGCCTCGCCACTGCTCGAGTCCTCTGCTCCCATCTCCGCTTGCCTACACAGCCCCTCGTCCACCCCAAAGCCACAAGCCAGTGCCGTGCAAGAAGCAAGACCACGGAGGAGGGCAGCATCTGCATGGCCTGTTGTCCTGGTTTGAGCCAAGCAGACCTGATTTTCTCTTTAGTGATTTTACCTTTCAGCTCAGTCTCTTCTCAGGGGCTGAACTTGCTGGAACCAGCAGCATGGTTTAACAGCAGTGCTCACTGCTCCAAGTGATAGCGCTTGTATGGTGAGGAAACATGGCAAGGCCACTGTCTCACCATGGCTGCCGGATCCGCACCTCATCTCTGTGGCCCTGCTGGACTCTTTCAAGCAGTTCCTGTCCTTCTTGAGCTGAGGGCCCAGCACTGGACACAAGATTGCAGCTGTGGTGTGAGCAGGGCAGAGCAGAGGGGCAGGAGAACCTCTCTGCCCTACAACCACCGCTTCTCATCCACCCCAGGATGGCGTTGGCCTTCTTGGCTCAAGGGCACATTGCTGCCTCATGGGCATTGCTGCCACCAACACCCCAGGTCCTTTCCAGCCGCTCGTCCCCTGCAGTGTCCATGGGGTTGTTGTGACCCCAGGGCAGGCCCAGGCCCTTGGCCTTGTTGAAGGGACCAGCCTGGCTGCTCAGGATGGAGCCATCTTCCCTGGCTGAGCAGACCGAGGGCTGTGGACAAGGCCTGGCCAGCGGGCACTGAAATGGCCAAGCCAGGCGGGACTGGGGCAGAGGAGGAGGCAGGGGCAGGGGAGGCCGCCATGAGGCCCCAACCTATGGGCTTGGCTGAGGGCCCGGCAAAGTCCCAGTGCGTGTCACAGCCAGAGAGGGCCTGGTGTCACCCGCAGACAGACACACGGACACAGACACACGGACAGACACGCACATGGGGGCTGTGCCCTGTGTCCCCCCACCACCAGGCACACCCCACAGCACCGGCCTCCCCTGGTCCCCCCAGGCCGGCTCTGCTCATAGGGGCGTGCGTGACCTTGGCACGGGGCTCTGCGGGATCCGCACAGACGGCTCGGTGCACGGGCTCTGCGGAGCACACGTGTGTGTACGTGGCTGTGTGGATGCAGGCATGAGGGGCAGGCAGCCCCTGTCCCCCTGTCCCAGCGCTGAGCAGCACGGGGATGCTCCCGTGGGTGCTTCTCCCTCCATGACGGGCAGTGACTTTCACATGCACAGGGATTTGGGCTTCCCTTGCCATTCCCAAGTGTCCCATGGGCGTCCACCACCACACATGGTGCCCTGCTTCTTGCTGATCAGCAGGGGCATGGGCACAGCTATCCTGAGCAGAGGCTGCCTGTCCCTTTTCTGGAGAGGGTCTGGAGCAGCCGAATGCTGGGGAGC
>NW_010182772.1:0-4632 GCF_000695765.1 Mesitornis unicolor
GGGGCCGGGCCCACTGCCGGCGGCAGCTGGAAGGGCGGGCCAGGGCGCCGCAAGCCGGGAGGGCCGCGTGGGGAGGCGGAGCTGCTGGTCCTGACCTCCCGCGGCCCTGCGTCGCCGCGGAGACGGTGCCTGCGGGGACCCTGTGTTGTCGGGGCTGGACACAGGCCTCGGCTCTGCCGGGGTGGGCTCCTGGTGCCCAGCTGCTCAAGGCTCTCACGAAAAAAAGAAAAAAGCGACCAAAGAAACCTCGTCTTTGGTTTTGTTGTTGTTGTTTGTTTGTTTGGGGTTTATGTTTGGTTTGTTTTGTTTGGTTGGTTTTTGTTCTGGTTTGGTTTGGTTTTTAAGTGAGGAAATAAAGGTAAAGACGGCAAAATGATTTCTTTGAGGTCAGGGCATAGGGAAGCGATGCTTCCTCAGATGTTTGGTTTTATATGAAAACAGAGCAAGGGGTTTCAGACAAATAAAAACCAACCCAGAACAAATTAGACCCATGGTTTTGAAGTTAGAAGGATTAGTATTTCAAAAGTAGGGAATATTCAGGGCCTCTATTGCTTTTGCAAATGCAAAGTGTCAGGTGGTGTCAGAGTTCACAGAATATCATCTTCCTCAGAAAAAAGCAAAACGTACACCGAGATCATGCTGTTGCCTGAAAGGCACACATCGTATCGGTTTGTGTGGCTGGAAGAAAGGATAGCCTGTGGGTCACATGAAATAAGCTGTCAGATCAGCTCTGCGCTACCTTGACTTCAGCACTCCTGGCACTGAGTGACACAGGACTGAGCATTCAGTTTGGGCACCACACTGTGACAAAACAGGCAAACGTCGGGGAGTGAGCCCACAGAGGGGAACAACTCGCCTGGGCCGTCCAAGCAGGAGAATTGAAAAAATGGCAGTGTGTAGTCTAGAGAAGAAGGAATTGAGGGAGACAAGGCTTCAAGATTTCAAGAGGGAGACTTCAAGTATGTACAAAGATACTTCAAAGAGAAAATGAATAATAACCTTATCTGTGGTGGAGAAGAAGTATCAGGCCATCAATAGCGTCTGTCACTATGTGGCCAATAAGGGGAAGACCAGTAAAAGGACTGGCATTCTGGCCAGTGAAGTAGAAAATTGACCAATGATACCAAGAAGTTGCAAGTATATTTCACTTGTCTTCACTGTGATAGTGGCGAGGAGAATACCTTAAATAGTACCAATGATAAGTACGT
Organism: Mesitornis unicolor; assembly: GCF_000695765.1. Taxonomy (NCBI): domain Eukaryota; kingdom Metazoa; phylum Chordata; class Aves; order Mesitornithiformes; family Mesitornithidae; genus Mesitornis; species Mesitornis unicolor. The sequence goes on from NW_010182772.1 coordinate 1,209, forward strand.
AAAAAGTCATTCTAGATTTCTAAGCACTTGGGTAAAGTCAATACTTTCAGACCAGTTAGGCTTGATGAAATTCATCTTGTGATGGCTGGAGAACTGGCTGAAGCAACGTCAGACCACTGGCAGTTATCTTTGAGATCTGTAGAGAACAGAGAGGATCAGAAGACTGGAAAAGGCTATTTGAAAAAAAAAAAAAGGAAGGGGTCTGAGGAATTACTGGCCAGTCAGCTTTGCTTTATTGCTTCCCTCTGTGATACAAGAAGAAATAAACGTTAAGTAGACAACTCACATTTTCCATTTGTCAAAGAAAAAAGAAACCAAGTCAAACCAATCTTTCACAGTAGAATAACAGGCCTTGTGGATAAGGAAGTAACAATAGATGTCATATATTTTTACTTAAGTAAGGATTTTGATTCTGTTTCATCTGACAGTCTTACAAATGTGCTAGGAAACATGGGAAATCAGATCCACTGAAATCTCTGTTAGGAGAGTCTGATGCTGGTTAGAAAACTCTTAAGATTGGTTTTCAGTGGTATGCTGGATATCTGGAGAAAAGTATCAAGAAGGAGACCAGCAGAGATCTGTTCTCAGTGTGTTATTAATAGTTTCTTCAGTGATTTATTTATACAGTGGGCTTGAAAGCATGCCTGTTAAATTTGGAGCCAGCACTAACCTGAGAGGGCTTGCAAAGTATTTGAAGGACAAAATCAGTATTGACATTATCTTGATCAATGGGAGAAATAGCCTGCAAGAGTAGAGCACCATTTAATAAAAGCATGTGCAAAGGTCTGCACTTAGAAAGAAATAATGAATTTCACAGAGTTAGGACAGGAAATAGCTAGGCAGAGACCTCAATTTTGTCACTGGTCCCCATGAGGCCCAGGACCTTCAGCAGAATACTGGCTACCATCAAACTCAGACTGGCTGAAGGATGCAGAGCCTGGAGCAGCCTTTTCAGGAACTGTGCAATTTGCTTTTCTCACCTCTCCAAGAGTCACTGAGCCTTCCTGATATTTCAGGTTTTACTGGCAAAATATTTACACTCTGCGTGCAAAGGTCCATTGACTTTGCTCCTTTTCCTGCTTACTTCAGATCAGCTCCTTTGCTTTCTACTTGCAAACAGAAATATTTGTGGCTTCAGTAGGATACTTATCCACCAACAGCTATAGCTGTGGTCAGCCTGGATGCTCCACTGCTACTTTTGATTCCTTTAGCTGCATCACAGTCTTTTGGGACTGTAAGGGATAAGTGGGGCAAACCAACCAACTTTTCTTTCTGTCTCCTCTACTCTGGGTCTAAGGCCTAGAAAGTCTCACTCTGCGAGATCTCTTTTGGTACCTTCAGGTGGAGGAACGACCATGCCTCACTCTTGGGCAATGGCAAACTGTGACTGTGCCATGGAAGATGCCTTCTGAAGGCCTCCCCCAGGCTGTCTTCAGACGGGTGCAAGTGATACCTTGACCTTTTCAGTAGATCAAAGGATCGCTTAATGTTGGAACTGGTTCAGTGCTGAGCGGTGCTTTGCAAGTGTCTTCGTGAGCCTGAAGACAACCGAAAGCCAGGGAGAAGAAACTGTCTTCCCAGGAGAAGAGAAAAGAAGGGAGGAGACATTTTTCCTTCTTGTCCCTGCAGGCAGCAGCAATGACCCTAGATGCATTCCCTGTGGGGCCTGTTTTTGCTGCTCAGACTGAGGTAAGGAGGCTGAGGGGACATTTTTACAGCTCCCTGCCCTGAACCAGTAGAACAGGCTGGACTCATGGGCATACCTCAAGACCCCAACACAAATGTTAATAAACCAAAACTGCTTCATCTTTACTTCTTCACTGCTCAGTCTCTGATTGCTTTTGGATTTCTGCCCATGCCTTCTCTCAATGCCTACACTCTCATTCTCTGTGTCCCTTTGCAGCCTATTGTTTTTCCAACAGCAGCACCATCTGTCTGTGAATGTAATTAAGGATTCTGCTCAGAAGCCTGCTCCCTCTCTTTGAGTGCTCTTTGCTGACCCTTGATGACACTGAGTTTACACAGGACTGGCATTTTGTAGTAGCAGCTGAGTCTTGCTTGTCATTCCAGGGGCTTAATTTTGGAAGGGTCCTTGGATGACCAAAACTTACAAGCAAGTAGGGAGCAGTATCATAAGGCAGACATCTGGAAGAGTAGAATATATTGTGCCAGTGTTACATAGCATGTGCAGGATAGGTCTCTGTATGTAACAGTAGTTATGTAAATGTCTTTTTCAAGCGTCACCATCTTAATACAGCTGCCTGCCAGATGTAAGGCACTTCCACATCAGTGCCTGAATGGATGTCTGGAGTGTGCTTTCAAAGTGAATTTTCCAGCAGTCCCCACTTGCTGGGCTCTGGTTTGCACTGCAGAACAGCCTCAGTGTGCAAACTGTAGATGCCTTTCAGGTGGAGCTGAGCTAGTAGATGTGCCGTGTAGAGGAGCACACCTCTTGCATTGCAACCACCAATTGGAGTGCAGTCCATGGGACCAGAAAAGACGTAACCCAAAGTATTGCTCCCCAAACCTGCTCTGTGTGGATCTTGGATTTCCAGCCCCAAGGCTATCACTTTATAAAGATTTGCTACTGTTGAGCCATACTACTTGCTACCACAGACCTAGCCGTAGGTGTCATATACATTTCAAAGCTGTAAGGAGCACAGTCAAGAAGGCTTACTGCCAAAGAATAGTGCCTAAAACAGCACCAGGCACCAGGTTTTGGGCAGATGAACTGCATCTGGGAAGTCTGGAGAGGAACCTGCAGAGGAATATTTTCCTTTTGAAAAGGAGCAGATGGGATTTGATTCTGAAAACAATGTATTGCTAGCACCCAAATGTTACAGGACGCAGCACACATCATGCAAACCCCTCTTTGTTTTTCTCCTTCTTTTAGAGGCTGTACATGAACCAGCTCCGTTTTTCAACGTGGTTTGCTCTTCCTTTGGAATCATATGTGCTGAAGGATGATAACTGTAAAGCTGTTGACATTTCTATGGCTTATCTGAAGCCATCGCATACTTTTTAGCTAAATGTAGGCACTTTTACCTCTTACTACCAGCTGCAACACTTCAGTCATCCCAAATTGAATCATAAAATAGCAGCCCGTCAGTCAGATGAATGTGTGCTATTCCCAAATACTACAAGAACCTCCCGCTCTCTACACACCTTTACACCTGGAGCCCCATACACCACTGCAGGGCGGGCTGTAGTCCCTGTTAGTGCAAAAATCGCTCCCCCACCGCACTTCAGCTGAGAGGGTTGGGATCCGAGATCGGGATCCGGATCCGGGGCCGGGGCCGCCCTCCGGGCGCTGGCAGCCCGCGGGACTCTGTTCCTTTAAGGCACTGGCGGGGTGCCTGGCTCTTTAAGAACAGGTCCCGCCCCTCACCCCGTGAGCCCTGCGAGCCCCGGCAGCCCTAGGTAC
>NW_010182773.1:0-373 GCF_000695765.1 Mesitornis unicolor
GGATTTTGGGGTGAAATTTGGGGGTTTGGGGGTGGAATTGTCCGTTTTGACCCCAAATTCTGCTCATTTGCCCTAAACTTCCTCATTTTCACCCCAAATCGCTCCGTTCTACCCCGAAATTGCCCCTTTTTAACCCCAAATTGCAATTTTCCCCGAAATCCCCCGTTTTCCCCCTAAAATTCCCAAATTTCCTCCTCAAATTCCAAAATTTTCCTTCAAACTTTTCCGTTCCAGCCCAAATTTCCAAATTTCCTCCCAAAATTCACTCATTTTGCCCCAAAATTGCCCATTTCACCCCAAATTTCCCCATTTCCCCCTAAACCCCCTCAGTTCCCCCCCAAAAAAGCACCCGTCCGGCCCCAACACCCCAATT
>NW_010182773.1:417-715 GCF_000695765.1 Mesitornis unicolor
CCCCCCCAAAAAAGCACCCGTCCAGCCCCAACACCCCAGTTCCCCTCTATCCCCCCAAATTTCCTCCCAAATCTCCAAATTTCCCCCAAAATTCCCCCCAAAATCTCCAAGTTCCCCCCAAAATTCCCAAATTTTCCCCCAAATCTCCAAATTCCCCCCAATTTCCCCCAGATTTCCAAAATTCCCCCCAAAATCCCTACATTTCCCCCCAAAATCCCCAAATTCCTCCCCAAAACCTCAAATTTTCCACCCAAATTCCCAAATTTCCCCCCAACATTCCCAGATTTCCCTCAAAAGT
>NW_010182774.1:0-4695 GCF_000695765.1 Mesitornis unicolor
GGGACGGCGGTGGCTGCAGTTTTGAACGGGGGTCTGGTTTAAAGCTCTGCTTATAGTGAAATAACCTGCCCTTGCACTGGGAAATTGCAGCTCCTCATCGACTTCCAGGGAAAAGCCAATGTTTTAAGGTCAGGCTGAGCTGCTGGGCTCTGCTCTCCAAGGGCCTGCACACCTGGTGAACAAGTTCAGTCAGAAATTTGGAAGACGCCACCAGAGCAGAGAGCATCGTTTGCTCCCCTACCACAGACCTTGCAGCTGGGCACAGCTGTGACAGCTCAGCTGAAGGTTGCTAATTGCTTAAACCACTGTAACCGAGTTATATATAACCATATGCCTGTGCTCCTTCCACAGAAACGTAAGTTAAATCAGAAGGACGCAGCTGCTGGACAACACACCTGTGAATTACTCTGCTATAGTAATATTGCTGTAAGTGGTAAAACTCTCCCAGAGATGAAGCCAAAGCCTTAGCAACACCACCATACCCCCCCCCCCAAACAACAAAATAACCACCCAGTCCAACAAACCATACCAATATGTAAAACTTAAAAGAGTTCTTTGAATCCTGTTCCATCTTTGAAATGTTTTACTCCCTTCCTGTGCCATTTAAGTTTATTTTCTTGATATGGCCAGAAACCTAATAATGAAAATTCCAGATAATCTATATGATTTCCAACCCGACTGGCTACTTGACTACTGATGACCACAAAAAGCATATGAATCTCATATATGCAGTCGTTCATCCTCTTGATGATTAAGCCGGGTGCTTTTTTCCAGTTAACATTTATGTTTGAAAACCAGAAAAAGTCTTTAACTGTGGGTCATAATGACAAAACACTCATCAACTGCTCCAAGAATTTATCCAAATTCCTACAACATTATTCTGCTATTGCTTTTGCCTTTTCCGCTCCTTAGTTGGATTTGCACCATCGAAAACCCGGGGTGTATTTGTGCCTCACAGTACTTCGAATACCTCCCCAAAGCTGGCCTTCATTGCCATGTTTCTCTTACCTTAACTGCTCTTGCTGGCTGTAGTTCAGCTTTGCCTGGCAGAAAGGTGCAGTTTTGTGCCAGTCCTCTGCCTAAAGTAAATTTAACTCTATCTGCACCTTTGTCTTAATTTCTTTTCTCTTTTCCCCATGTCTCCCTTGCTTATACCTTTCCATAACCTCTAGCTGGTGTTACTCAGGAGGTCAGCTTATCACATTGGTGGCTGCTGGCCTTAACGTCTATGAATCTTCTGTTGCACTGTCTGCCTCCCAGCTGCTTATCTTCCTTCTCACTCTCATTCTTTTGTTTTGTGCCTCACATTCTTCCTCACTGGTATTAACCTTCCCACTGATTTTTTTAACTCCATCTCAGCAATGAATAAATCAATCAATCTGTGGAAATATGAATCTGATTTTGTGGCTTTTGTTCCCTGCATCATCTCTTTCTCCTCTTATTCCCCATCTGAATATTAACAGCAGGCAGAATGCCAAGGGTTTTGTATTCTTTGCATTTTATGTCCTTTTTGCTTTAGCCTGCACCACACAAAATATGTGCTAACTCTCAGTTTGGGAGTGGAGAAGGGGTTTACTAAATAAAATAACTGAATCACAAAAGGAGCACAACGGGCTGGGAGGACTAACCATTGCTGCTTGCCTGTCATAGACAGAAGCTTTATCACTCTGCTGTAGTTAGGATCACTGGTAGCTGCCTATCTTTGACCTGTGGTAACAGACTATATTTTTGTGAAAAAGTACACTTAGCATAAATTTAAACAAAGAAAACAAAACACCCTCTTTATGACAATATGACTTTTTGCTTTCTCTTAATGGAACAGGGAAAATTGGCAGCTGTAAGATTTGGGAAGCAGATTCCTGCATCTGTTAGTCATATTAAAACATACATTGTCAATCTAACACCTTTCTCAAGGTGCTTATATATAGTATTGAAAAAAACCCTGGTAGCTTACTTTTATGCATAGCGTCAGTAAGAGACAGTGGTTTTCATGTAACACTTTGCATTTTTAACTATTTACCCAACTTGAAACAATCAGATTTTTTGTCACCCTATCTTACGATTGCCTTAGGTCATGTAATCATATTAATATAATGGACTAGAAGTATTACTGTCGAGTCTTCCCAGTTTTTATACATTAATTTTATTAGACATCTTGCAACACAAAAAAAAAGTCAAACAACTCTAAGTAATTCAGCAGTCATTTTAACAGTCAAAAGTCTTTCACTTTTCAGTGAAAGTGTAACATTTGAATGAACATTTCCTTTACACCAGTGTGCCTTCAGGTTTGTTTTGCTGCTGCAGCTGTGAGACCGCTCCATTTTCTTTTTGTGTGGAAAGTGACCTTTAAGAAATACCTGTCACTCAGTAGCCTTTAACTTTTTTTGACTTTCAGGCAGGGTGCAATTATCCTTACAGCCCATCAGAATGCTCATGCATTCTAGGGCACAGTATTAGCTCTCTGCACATCAGAACCCCTTCTCTTCCCTAAACCACCTTCTGTTTAAGACACTAATCAAATCTCTACAGAATAGCTCTTCACACTCCAAGTAGCTAGCTGAGGTTGTTATTTATTGACAGGGGATATTCCTCATCCCATTCACTGGAGTTAGGAGTAGCAGGTGCTATTATTTCATCTCTTCTTATAATCCAGAGAATGAAAGAGCAAGAATGCCATTGGAATGCAGATAACTCATGACAGTCGAATGTGTTATAAATATATTGAGGCAGATTCACACATTGCAAAATTAAAACAAATAGAAATCCACCAGAGATCAGGGTGAATATGTAAGACATTATTAGATGGAAAAATCTGTGTTCCACAAACAGCCTAACTGCATTTCCTGCCATATGCCAACACATTTTCTACCTATCAGAAAGACTTGGCTGGAACATGAATGGAATTTCCCTGAGCACTTCCAATGGCTAAGATTCCTCTTCTCGCCTCTCCCAGCACCCTCCCCCTTCTCAAATGTTTGTATATATCCACATCACTTAAGGCAAAGCTGCTGGCCATTTTCAAAGCTGCCCATCTTGATTTTTCGCCTAACCTAACAGCTTATCTTATTGCACATACATGTGCAGCCACTTCTGATAACACATGCTCAGGCAGAGTGGTTCCAGGCTTAGGTACAGGAAGTGGTTATCGGTGTTGATACATGTCTGGTTCTGTGCAGACCCACCAAGCATGGGCAACTACTGAAATCAGTGGAATTTCATACAAAGTTATCAAACTGGAATAATTTACAATAAGCACCAGCATAAAACAGTCCTAATCTACTTCCCCATTTCTTAATCTCGCAGCACAAAATTCAATATTGACAGTTACCCTCACCTGTCAGAGTACAAAGTTCTTCTGCTCCCCATTTACCCTAACAATCTTTAAATCCATTCCAAGTGCTGGGCAAATGATTTATCAGAATAACAGTAAAAAAGCACTTAGTTCTAAAAGCTCAAATGTTTACTAAAAGCTCAAATGTTTACTTTTAAGTGACAATGAAGAAAAAAATGTTAGCACTCCAGAAATCTTTAGAATCCAAAATCTTTACAACCTTTGTAGAAACTCCAGTACTTTTCCATTACAGGGCATGGTAGAAACTCCTCTTTACAGATCGTGACTACCTCATGGAATTGAAGAAAACGTGTCAGACTTTCCACTGAGGTGAACTGGACAGAAGAGTCTGTTGAAAATGAATGCAAATGATTACAAAGTATATATTAGAGTAACGAAAAGCAATCACTGGTACTATTATCTAGAGAGGTGTTAACAGCTTGTTAGAACCATGTAAGTGTTAGAGATCCCTAGGAATCTGTAATACATCCCAGGGATCTTGTAGCCTCAGCCATCTCTCACTTGCACCCTGACTTCAGTGAGACAAGAGCCCAACCACACCTCATGATGGTCAGGGTGAGAAGTCCGGGCCAGTTCCAGTAACATAACAGGAAAATGCAGTCGTTCTTCATCATTGCTTGAATTTCACCTATTACATCCACAAAGGGGTAAGTTTAGTGTACTTCATCAAAATTAAGGAATCCCTTTCACAGGGAATGCCCTTCGTACAGTCCGGAAAGGACTATATAAAAAGGAAGGTGAACACTTTTATAGAAGAAATTTCAGGATTAACAATGGGTATTCGCAATATTTAAATAACTAATTTACTAAAAATTCTCAACTCAAATTTGAAAGTGTAATAAAGATATGACCAAATAAATCTATTGAAATACTTTTTTTCAGCAGTTGACAGCTTGCTTTATTGATTCCTTTGGGTCAAATCAATGTTTAACTTATTGAATTAAGATTTTGTAGATTAAATATCAGCATGCTACCATAAATACCTAAGCAAATAATTTAAATCCCTGTTCTAACTCTCTACTTTTCAGTAATTTTAGGTAACAGTCAACAGTTAGCAAAAGCACTGTAATTTATACATCGAAAAGCTGTCCTCCTCAGTTCTGAGATCAGTGTTTGATATCGAAGTTTCTATATCCATAGACAGTATTTTTTTTCCCCAGTAGGGATGGATCAGTATTTGAACATTTAGTCCCTGGGTTTTCTCCTCCCTATTCTGATACAGCCAACTATTGTCTTTCTCAATCTCATTTTTCATTCTCAATTCTTTTTCCCTTTTCTCCTTCCCTTTGCTTACTATTATTTTTAATCTTCTAATACCCAGTTTGATGTTTCCTTTCTCTCTT
>NW_010182774.1:4726-6649 GCF_000695765.1 Mesitornis unicolor
AATTCTCATCCCCTTACAAAAGACCGCGAGCTTACAGGCTGTAAGCAGTGGAGAAAGGCTCACATACTGGTCTCCAAAACTAATCTTAGTGCCTTGAGTACAGAAAAAAGCTTAGTAAGATAAGATGCACACAGGCAGGGTCTTTCTTTGCTTTCCTACCCTTGCTGTTAGGTGCTCTCAGTTTTCTGCCATCTTTAGGAACTACAAGATAAAGTACCAATCAGTATAAATATCAGAATGAGGTTTCCCCCCCCCATGAATCTAGGGTCTTTCTTGATTCACTTCACATAATATAGATCTTAATTCTTTTTTTCTCCTGTGAATGCTGGAGTCCAAGGTCTCTGCCTTTACAAACCAGCCAGTGAGGTGTGATCTTTTTCTAGCAATCATATATACCATGCCAGTCAGACACCCAAAATTAAGGTGGCCATCCCCTAAAAGATACAGACCAGCAGGGATTTTGGCTAATTGCTTTATGATCCTCTGTGTCCACCCCCGTTTTGATTTTGAAAGTTTTTTTGAAATTTTTTCTTTTTGTCCTCCAGTGAGATTGGCAAAAGCAATATCATAAAGCAGAAAAAAAGATTAGGTATCTAGAATATTCTTCTTTAAAAATATTTTGTAACAGTGGCCTTTCTTGTTACATTCTGTATCTGCATAGGAAAAAGACTTGCAGGTATGATTAAAGATCAAGAATTCATGCCTTTTATTCTAAAGCACCAGTTTCAAGGTTTATGCTGAAATACCTTTAATTATTTTATGTTTCATGTGTTGTTCCCACAACATAGACCTGGAGATGCTATACTTTTTAGAAAGATACAGTTAATAGTAAATCTTTGTTTCTAAATGTCTGAAAAAGTACAATATTAATAATACTTTATAGCTTTCGTGCAAGCATTGCCTAGATAAGTGATAACATACAATATATTGTTCTCTGTTAAAACTTTTGCCGACATCATAATTTTATACAGTAACTGTTTTTTTCTCTTCTCCTAGATACATTAAGTATATGCCTGTCAGCCAGTAACAAATATATTATATTATATGATATATTCTGAAGAGTCCTTGGATAGGTGCATTAAGACATTCTTAAGTTTTTTGTCTAGCAATGTGGGAACTCAAAACTTCCAATCTATTACAGAAATCCATCCATGTTACAATAATCTATCAGGGAAACAAAAGAACATTTAAATCTCAGTGGCTCTTACTTTTTTAGTATAGCTGTAGCGTGATTTTTTCCTCAAAAAGTGAGAGAAGTACAATGGACACTGTGCTGGTTTTGGCTGGGATAGAGTTAATTTTCTTCATAATAGCAGGGATGGGGCTATGTTTTGGATTTGTGCTCTAAACAGTGTTGGTAACACAGGGATGTTTTAGTTATTGCTGAGCAGTGTGTACACAGAGCCAAGGCTTCTCACCCCACCCCACCAGTGAGCAGGCTGGGGGTGCACAAGAAGTTAGGAGGCAACACAGCTGGGACAGCTGACTCCGATTGACCAAAGGGATGTTCCAGACCATATGAAGTGACACTCAGCATGTAAAGCTGGAGGAAAAAGGAGGAAGGGGGGGACTTTTGGAGTGTTGGCATTTGTCTTCCTAAATTTACAAGTGATGGAGCCCTGCTTTCCTGGAGATGGCTGAACATCTGCCTGCTGATGGGAAGGAGTGAATTAATTCCTTGTTTGATTTGTTTGTGTTCGCGGCTTTTGCTTTACCTTTTAACCTCAACCCATGGGTTTTCTCACTTTTACTCTCCCAATTGTCTCCCCCACGCTGCAAGGGGTGAGTGAGCAAACAGCTGTGTGGTGCTTAGTTGCTGACCTGGGTTAAACCATAACAGACATACATTCAAATACGAATCAGGAAATGCATACAGACTCCCATAAGAGAATCTATGAAAAAAATCTGAAGAAAAAAAATAAT
>NW_010182775.1:0-813 GCF_000695765.1 Mesitornis unicolor
AATCCCCAAGAACTGGATCTCTCTGGCCGGTCCCTTTACTTTGTATCACTATAGGCGTTGCATTTTTAGCCCTACCCGGATCTCCTATTGCCCAAACCCCTGGGTACACCTGGCTCATAATCTCCTCTTTGATGATAATTTAAAGGTTTTTGAAGACTCATAAGGGCTAAACTCAAGATTTCAACTGACTATTGATCTTTCACTTTCAATTCCAAATGTCTGTTTAAATACTATAACTGCTCCTAATTGTTCTAACAGGTCCTGTTCTAGTAGAGAGTTAGGAGAGTTTGGCAAATACAAGAATCGATGTATCCCAATTTGTTTTCTCAATTTATATTTAAGAGGTTCCGAGAAAAAGGCTTTTTTCTATTGGCCAGTGGCTCCCACTACTATAATAAAATCCTGACTAATAGGAGTCAGTTCCTGATTTAAAGCTGAAAAGGAGGCTCCAGTATCAACTAAAAATTCTATCTTCTTCTCATGCTTCCCTATCAAAATCTGTATTATCTTCCTCTTCTATCAGTATCTTATATTACTTACACCTTTTACCAACAATACGTGCAGAACAAAAACATTTAGGCATTAATTCCACATTCTTTTCAAATAGCTTAACTACTCTCTCAATAACATCAAAGGAGGGGGAGGAACAGCTTTGGACTCAGCTTTGTTCCAGGTTTCTTTACCTTCCCTCTTCTGCCCTTGCCCAGCGGCACAGGGGGATGGGAATGTGGGTTGCAGTCAGTTCATCCCATGCGGTCTCTGCTGCTACTTCTGTCAGTTCGGACTCCTCCCACTCTCCCTCTACTTCCACGT
>NW_010182776.1:0-1088 GCF_000695765.1 Mesitornis unicolor
CCTTTTATGCCTCCCCTTTAAATCCCATTATTATGCTCTCTAATTACTCTCTAATTAACCCAATTACCCTTTAATTACCCCCTAATTAACCCAATCACCCCTTAATTACTCTCTAATTAACCCAACTACCCCTTAATTACTCCACAGTTAACCCAACTACCCCTAATTATCCACTAATTACCATTAATTACCCGTTAATTAACCCAATTACACCCTAATTACTCCCTAATTAACCCAATTACCCCTTAATTATCCCCCAATTAACCCAATTACCTCTTAATTACACCCTAGTTATCCAATAACCTCTTAATTACACCACAATTAACCCAAGTACCCCTAATTATCCCCTAATTACTGTTAATTACTCTTCAATTAACTCAGTTACCCCCTAATTAACTCAATTGCACCCTAGTTATCCCCTCACTAACCCCAATTACCCCCAATTAACCCAATTACCCCTTAATTACTCCACAGTTAACCCAACTGCCCCAATTATCCCCTAATTAGTCTTAATTACCCTTTAATTAACCCAATTTCATCCTAATTATCTGCTCACTAACCCCAATTACCCCTAATTAAACCCAATTACCCCCTTGTTTACCCCTAATTACCCTCAATTACCCCCTTGCTATGCCCTAATTACCCCTTTAATTACCCCTAATTACCCCTTTGATTACTCCTAGTTATCCCTCTAATTACCCCACTAGTTATCCCACTAATTACCGCTAATTACCCCTTTAATTATCCCTATTTACTTCTAATTGCCCCTTATCCCCCTTTTAATTGCTCCTAATAACTCCTAATTATCCTTTTAATTTCCTCTAATTACCCGTAATTACCCATTTAATTATCCCTGTTTACCCCTAATTACTGCTAACTACCCCTTTAATTACCACTAATTGCCCCAATTACCTCTTTAATTACCCCAATTACCCCTTTAATTACCCCTATTCACCCCTAATTACCGCTAATTGCCCCTTTAATTACCCCTAATTGCTCCTAATCACCCCTTTACCCCTAATCACTCCTAATTACCCCAATTTCCGCCTAATTACCCTTTTAATTACCCCCAATTACCCCCTTTGTAC
>NW_010182777.1:0-2769 GCF_000695765.1 Mesitornis unicolor
TGGTCCAGGCTGGGAGGGGATGGGAGCACCCTCAGCTTCTTGAGCACCCGGTGTTAACGCCGACACTGGACAAGCCCCTAAAACTGCTGAGGACCCCCTGGTCCAGCCATCATGCTGCTCCTTCTGCTGAGCCCTGGAGTGCTGCAGAGTTGTGCCCATGGGTACCACAGGCTGCACCTTTATGGATTTTTCCCCTTGCTGCTCCTCACTCCTGCCCCTCGCGTCAGCGGGAGAGACACACGGATCTCCTGAAAAGCAGGCGAGAAGGCAGATCCTGTGTTTGGGGTGATGCTGGAAGGTGCATGTGGGCCCCTGCAAGCCCTACTATATGTTCTGCCTCTGACCATTTTCCACTGTGTCTCTGTGAGGTTGTCTGAGAGCCCAGAGCTGCTTCTGGCATAAGTTATCGCAGGCCTGGGAGGGATGTCCTCAGGCAGCAGCTTCTCAGCAGCTGCCAGCTCGAGAAGTGCCAGAACATGTTGTGCTTTGGTCACTTTTCCTGTCTGTGCCCCTGCCTGCGCTCAGAGATGGAGGCTGGGCTGCTTGGTTGCAGAGGCACCAGCACTGAGTTCCCCCTGCTGCTGCTGGTGCTGGAGGTGGTCAGGAAGGGATGGTGCAGATGCCCCTAGGACCTTTCTTGGAGGCCTTGGGAGGACCTTTGCAAGTGATAATGGGCGAAGCAGATGCCACTGGTGAATCAGATGTGGGCTGAGTCCGCCATGTTGCAGCACGGTGGGCTAATAAATCACAGGGCAGAGACGTGGTGAAACTAACAAAGTTAATTAGGCAGCACTTATGGTGAGGTTGATACATATCAGCAAGTAACAGTCAGATGGCATAAAAGGACCAAGGAACTGGAAAAGCAAAAGAAAGTGCATGCTGTGTGTGTCTGGGAAAGGATGGCAGTTGGGAGGGTTGCAGGCAGAGCTCAGAAGGTAGCAAGAGGTGTGTTGTGTTGGGGGTCGGTCATATCTAGCTTGCTGGAGTGCCACTGGAAAGCTGTGTAATTTACTGTTTTACTCATTAGTAGGAGCAGCAATCTTAGTACACTGCTCTAGTGCCAGATTCTGTTAGGGATTTCCCTTTTTTTAATTTTTTTTTTTTTAATGTTCACCTGACTTTTACTATGGAAGCAAGGAGAGTCAATGAGCAGAGGCTGCTTTTTATGTGTTTAAGAAATGTGTCCAGCTTTCACAATAGACCTGCAGGATGTGTGCTGAATCGGCCTCAGGCTGACCTGAGAAGCTTCAGCATTTAAAGACAGTGTCACCTCTGTGAAAGGAGCCAGTTTCTCATTGTACCAACTTTAGAGAAATTTGGAGTATTCTATAGTTTTTAGAGGATAAATTTTAGAGTGTTCCACATCAGGACAATTCACTGTCTTTCTTAACCTGGAGTTTAAAACAGAAAAAAAGACATGATGTACTCCCATCTGGTTAAATTAAAATAGCATTGGTGTGAGATCAAGCTTACATTGTAAACTAAACATGAGCTGGAGTTTGATCAGAACTTATTGCTCCTTCGAGTTTTTGCTGTGTAAGGGAAAGTAGCAGTGCCTGCAAAAATAGGAGTCCTGCTTGTTCCCCACAGAGAAAACCTCTGCTGCTAGTTTTTAAAGATGTGAAGTTTGTCAAGGACTTGGCATCTCTTGGTTAAAAGGTGCTGTGCTCAGCTTAAAACCAGTGCAAATTATATAGTGCATAGTAGATCGAGGTGCCTGTAGTAGCTCCTAATAAAATGGACCAGTTCAGTTGGAAACAAGCCAGCAGACAACCCAAGTTTGGTCACGTTAAGTGAGATACTTTTTTAACAGAAGGTGGAAATTAAACACTTACTCAAGTCTTGAAATCTTGAATTGGTAGGATTTTCTTACTGTGTCCACACTATTACGGTGATTTTTTTCTAGATGTAGTGACACCATGGGAAAAAAAAAAAGGTAATGGAAAAAGGTATGGTTAGAAGGATTTTGGTTAATTACAGTGGACTTAGGGGCAGTACGGCAGCCAACCAGCAGAGACCTTTGTGAACTGTAAAGTGCAGGAATGGGAACTACAAAACAGTTTTAGAGCAGGGATTTTGCTCAGGAGGCTACAAAGGAGCAGAGTCAGCTGCAGCCTCTGCCAGCAAAAGGTGAGGAGGAGAAGCAGGCAGATCTGATAGCAGTGGCCTGAAAGTGTGGGCAGCCCTGAGCAGGAATTGGGGTGCTAGGCGTGAGCAGCAGCCTCTGCCTTGCCTCTGGGTCTTAGGAGGATTGCTGGTACAGCTCCTAGGATAGGCTGCCCTGGGGGTGTTGAGCAAGGTACCTGTCCTTATGGTCTGCATGCTGTTGTCTGGAGAGCACGGCAGTGGTAATTGCACATTTAATTCTAGCAGCTATAGTGGAACAGCACTCAGTAACCTAGGAGTGTTTATGGGAGCCCACCAAGGACTGGAGTGTGAAAACCCTAATGTGTGAAGGGTTGCATGGGAATCATGCTTGTTAGAGCTGAAAATTGGAGCCCTACTTTCGAGTTTGTCATTGCTTGGAGTAGAGAAAATTTAGAAAAAGAAAAGGTTGAGAGATGATTTTCTGAGAGTCAGGTGGGGACTTCAGGCAGGTGCCTCATACTAAGCTCCAAGCTCAGACAGTGCATGGTTTCTTTTAGCTACCCAAGCTCTTGGTGCAGCAGGTATAATTCCTGCACTACTCATTAAAAGGCTCAGTAGTCATCACAGCCATGAATGCTCTCTTCTGTACCAGCGGTTGGGTTCAGCACTCACAGGCTCTTT
>NW_010182777.1:2800-5694 GCF_000695765.1 Mesitornis unicolor
AGAATTATCCTTCCACAGTTGTCTTTCTGCTTTCATATTTCATTGTGGGTGTGTGTGTGTTGTGTTTAGTGACTGGAAACTGAAGAGGTGAGGGTTTTTTCAGTAAGATTCCTCAAATCGCATTTGTAATGTAGTTGCCAACATGATGTTGGAGAATCAGTGCTCTGTGCTTGTGCGCACAGTGGACAGCAATGGGAAGATGAGGTCCTCCCCATGCTCTGAACTTCTAGTGTAGGGCAGAAGCTCACATTTAGAGCTCTCAGCTGGCTCTGAGCGTAGCAGCAGAGTTTGTCATTCTACCAAATGTGGAAGTGGTTATACCACCTCTTGTCGGGACAGGATTGTAATGAGCTTCTGAGAGCAATGGGCATCCCATTGTTATGTGCCAAGTAGACAGGTAGCCCTGATCAGGCCCTATGCAGTGGAGCAGATGGTGGTTGCAACATGCAACCAGCCGTATTTTGGTGCAACACACCCTCCTTCCAGGAAAAAAAATTCCTTCACCCTTTTTCTTAGCAAATTTTGATTCCCTTGTTTCTGGCCCCAGAAGCCAAGGTTACCTTCTGGAGAAGGAGGGAGATAAAGCATACGGGTAAACATGGAAAGCTAAACTTGTAAACAGTTTGTTCTAGATTTTTGTTTAGCTGTTGATATAGCCTGTGTGTGACACATGGGAAACACATGTGGGCAGAACATCTCAAAAGAAGGTCTG
This sequence comes from Mesitornis unicolor, assembly GCF_000695765.1. Lineage (NCBI taxonomy): Eukaryota > Metazoa > Chordata > Aves > Mesitornithiformes > Mesitornithidae > Mesitornis > Mesitornis unicolor. Next base: position 3,513 of record NW_010182777.1, read on the forward strand.
GGGCCACTCTGCTTTCACTCTGCTTTCTCACTGTCTCACAGGCAGGTCCAGCACTCACTGCCTTTGAAGGTGAAGAATTCCCTCTGTCTTCTTTTTGTGCTCTTTTCAGAGTGCTTGTGTTGCTGAAGGAACTGGTCTGCAGTGGTTTTGGTGTTTGAGGATTCCACCAGTTTCAGGATACAAGTGTTGCTTGAAGGGTTTTCTAGTCTGAGCACATCTGTAGGCTCAGCATGACCTCTCATTTTTTTAAAATGTTGTGTAATAATGAAAATAATTTCAGTGTTTATCTAAGCAAACACGTGACTGTCTGTATTTCAGAGATAGTCCATTGTATTAAAAGGGCTTCAATATCTGCAGTTCTTACATTGTACAACCTCTTCAATCATAACAGCCTTCTACAGGAAATTGCCAGGGCATGCATAATATACAAGGGAACAGTATAGTTTTTTTAAATTTAGTTATTAAATAGCCAGCTTTGCTTTCTCCATGTAGAGATGGGCTTGTGTAAGTGTAGGGAGAGGTAAAGCTCTAGCTGGATGGTGTTGGGGGTATGTGTGAGGGTCTTCAGAAAAAGCTTTATGGCAGATAGGGCTCAAATTGAATGAAGGCAAAGAAGTCCTGGTTCTTGTTTAGGTCTCAGTTATAAAAAGTGCAAATTCCATGAAATTAATATTGCAAAATAAATGATATCACATTATACACTCAGCTTTACTGAATGGCTGAAGCAGAGATGGGGCGTCTTTGGCAGCATGCAGTCTGCTCTATGGAAAGCAGCTGTATTCTTTCCTCCACGCCCTGGGAATAGGTTGCAGCATATGTTTCCCAGTGCAACCAGCTGGCTTTGGCCATCCACATATAGGGAATGAAAAGCTTTTGGGTTTTCAGCCCTTTTGGGTGGAAATTTTTAACATGATGCTGTTATGTTAGAGATTGCCTCATTGGAAAGGCTTGGCTTGAGACGTTTTGCATCTTTTCTGAACTGTTCAGCCATTACAGGATAGATGCCAATTCACACAGACTCATGTGAAGTTTGGGCTGCAGCTGTAAGCTGTGGAGAAAACTTTGCTGAGATGGAACACGTCACCAGTAGTTTTCTGAAGATGTTTCTCTGTGTGTCTTGCTGCCATGTTCAGTATAGCTTGTGGAAGTTTTTGAATGTATTAGTTAATGTTGTAACTCTAAAGCATTATACGTAAGTACAAAAACCCTAAAATGCTCTTGCAAAAAGTGCTAAAATACAGTTTAATAGTTATAACACAAACATATACTTATTACATCTCGGTTTCACTGTTCCTTAAAGCAGTTCAGCTCTAATCTATGTTGGACAGGAAAAAGCTATCCGTTCAGGTTACTCGTGCAAGCAAAGAACCCAAGTACCGTATTTTGACAGCATTATAGAGAAACGCAGGATTTTGTGATAAAAATTTTTCAGTGACAGTGTTTGACAAACTATTGCTGAAATATATTTCTTATGTTGGCCAGGTAGTACATATGTGTAACTATATGGAAGACGGACTGTTTATAAACACTTTATAATAGTTGATATTTATGGGACTTGAATGCTTTTGTTACTGTATGTTTGAAATTTTCAAGATATTCACAGATTCAGCATGTGTAACTATGAACTAGGATAAGAGTGAAGATACACTATTACAAATATGCAATATATAGTTCTGTACATGTGACATATGAAGAGAACTCTTCAGCTGTTAAAAGTTGGAGCCTTTAAAGGAAGTGAGGAGCAAACCCAAAGAGAATTGATGTTTCTGAGTATCACTCTGGACTCAATGAATCTGTATTCGATAGGGACACGTTGTCATTATAACAGATTTCCTCCATAAAATACTACATGGAGAAATCTTGAAAGCAGGATGTCATCTGGCAGCCTACTGACAGATGGGAAAGATTATAGTGTGGACATTGACTCACCATCAAAATTCATGAGAAGTTTGTCATGGGAGCCCCTTCTGACATTAATGTGGTTGTTAGCGGTTTCTAAATGATGGGGTAGTTCATGTTATGGACATCAAACTACCCAGAGGTTGGATTTGAACTGGCAACCCCACACCAGGATGAAGTAATCAGATTATACTCATATACTCCTATCACTGTATAGGAATAAATTTAAAATAGTGACTAAAATGGCAGAAGATCAAGATGTTAAGAGTTATTCACTGTCCTG
>NW_010182777.1:5725-10884 GCF_000695765.1 Mesitornis unicolor
TCCTTTTTAAGTAGATGACTGCTTCTAACGTCCATGAGAAATATTCATTTACTGAGTTGCAACAGTTGATAAGGACACAATGCAATACTAACCATTTATTCTTTTGTTCTTTATTTGTAGGTCAAGATGTTGTTAAGTATAAAAAGTATCCTATGGATGTATTCTACGTTAGTTATAACATATATGCTACCTAAAGGTAAGTCTGTTATGCACAGAACCATTTATTAAAATTCATTTTAGTGCTCCAATTGGTGGAGTAACAACCCAAACTCAGGAGATTCAGTTTCTGGTCTTGGCTCTGCCACACTTTTTGCTGCACTGTGTAACTAACTCTGTTTCCATGTTCTTCTTGTTGCTTTACTGATTTATACAGAAAACCGTTGGTGAGCGGACATGTTTTTGACTAGGTTTTTACATACCTGTTTGATGTCTCCTGAGGTTTGTAAGTGACATTACTATAATTCAAGTAATAATAAAGAAGCTGCCATTGAATTACACTGTTTAAAGCAAAATAGATTGCTTTCTCCAAATATTCAAGAATGAATTTCAACCTTCTAACCTATGCTTCTGAAATGTTGGACCTGTTGGCCAGCTGTGTTTCTTACCTTCATTTTCCATGATCTACTAAGGAGCTCCTTGCAGTAGATAAGGTGAGGGCTGATGTGGGGGGCTAATTTTAGTGGAGGGCAGACACCTCCCATGGAAGTTTCGCCCTGATGCCATGGAGGAAGCAGCAAGGAGTGCCAGCAGTGCAAGAGCAAGTTCCTGGAACAGACTTAGCCAAGCTGCAGATTTGCTGATCAAAATGGGAGGGTTTTTGGGCTACAAAAGTACTGGTTTGGCATACCTCCTGGTCAGATTAAATGTATGTTATGTCACAGCAGACTTTTGGGTTTATAGGTCACAGCTCCCACCCTTTCTTTTCAGAGTGAAAGATTCCATGTACAAGTGGGATACAGGGGAAACTAGTAGCTCAAATTTCTGCTTTGCTCTGTAATCTGTCAAGGAGTGGTTGGGGACATGCCTCTGGAGTAGGCAGCCTGGCTGGCAGCCCTCTGTTGGGGAGCCTGTTGTGAGCTAACCTGGTGGCAGTTTCCTTGGCTACTGGGATCTGGGGCAAGGATGTCTTAGGGCAGCTGCAGGTCTTTGGTTTGGGTGGAAAGGAGACTACCACTTCTCTTGTGATTAGAAGCTAGCACTAAAGTATGTATTAATGTGTGGTTGCCATAGTTTTTTGAAAGCTTGAGTCAAGCCTTTAGCAAGGAAAAGGTCCTCACACAGCTGCTGCAGACTCACAAAATTGGGATAATAGCTTTCCCAAGCCTCAAAGCAAGATTTTTTTTTTTTCTTTTCCTCCCAGGAACTCCTGAAATTATTTTAGCCTTTGGGAAAATCAAATGTATTAATATTTTTTCCCGGCTTGAATGCTGTTGCTAACTAAGTCTTTAAGTAGTCCCGTAACGTGAAGGAAAGGAACACTGTGCTTAGTGGAGCCAACAGAAAAAGTGGGCTTTTTTCCCTCAAGCAGGTTGAGAGCACCATCTGTTACTATGTCCTACCATTACTTTCCCCTTAAAGCTGGTTTTGTTCTTCTATTCTTTAAACATACAACAGACCAGGATGATTAGACTTGTCCTCAGTGACAACAGGCTCAAAGCTTCAGGCAGGGGACAAGCCATTAAAACGGATCTTCCATTTTCCTATTTGTGGAGATCTAAGACTGATATGAGTATTGAATGTCAAGGCAATATTTTCTTAGTAAAATGTCTGCAAGTGTAGACTAATGTATGAATCTTGTACCCACAACTAACATTTAGTAATTTGTTCGTATGAAGCATTCAGAGAGGCAAAGTAAGTGATTGTCAGAAGGGGACATGGACTTGCAATGTAAGTGTACATGGTGAAATTAGAAGTTTTTATTTTATAAAGCTTATTATACTTTAAGAGAGTAGGTTTAGATTGGACATAAGGAAGATATATTTTTACAGTAAGTGTGGTGAGACACTGGAACAGGTTGCCCCAGGAAGCTGTGGATGTCACCTCCCTGGAAGTGTTCAAAGCCAGGTTGGACAGGGCTTTGAGAAACCTGATATGATGGAAAATGTCCCTGCCAATGGCAGGGGGTTTGGACTACATGGTCTTCAAAGGTTCCTTCCAAACCAGACCACTCTGTGATTCCAAGTTACAGCTTTCTTTAAGGCAGAAATGTCTGTTTTAAGGTACAGAAAAAGAAAGCAATAATTAGCTTCAAAATAAAGTAAGTGGTAGTACATCACTCACATGAGGAAAGGTCTAAAGATAAGATTTTACCTGAAAATCAACCTTGAGATAGAATAACTAAGTCAAGGGAGTCTGACAAGAAATTTAAACCTAACATTTTTGTTATGACCTGCTGGAAGCATCTTCATGTTTACATGGGACATAGTTCCATGGTCAGTCTAATTGCACCCACATTTTTGCATGAGTTGGGATAGTCCTGCCAGTTTTCCATCACCTGGTGCTAGTTTTTGTGCTTTCCTCTCTGCTGACACTAGTATTTGTGTGGGTATATGGCCAACTGAATCAGGTAAATTACTTTTTTGAAAGAGCATATGACATTTCTTGCAGGTTATTTTTCCAATGGATCTGATTTTTCCTTTGATCTGACTTACTACCCTGTGCAAGTGCTGGCAGAATTCAGGGATTGCGAGTGGATGACTGGAAATGGGGAGGAATGAGATTGATCTTTAGAGTGATAGAACATGGGATGGCACCTTTAGATGTTCCCTGATTTGCTCCACTTTTTACCACCTCTTAAATGGCTAGAATTTTTAGCACTTAATCAAGTTCCATATGAACATCCCAGTGAGACCTTTTAATTAATACAGACCAGGTTCTGACTGGTCCTTATCTGCCTGAATCTTTCAGAAGTTCAGAAAGACTCTCATGTTCTTAGAATTGAATGTGAACTTTGTGGGATTTATTTTTGAAGTTGGGGGCCATATTTTTGCCATACAGGTTCTCAAACATATTCAAAGTATGGCCACGGTGAAAAAGACAAAGTTGAAAAAATTTTTCATGGATTGATCAAAAAGAGTCTGTGAGGTCAACTCATATCCTTCTGTTTAGTAGAAATGTTAGCCAATTTGTGTAATAACATTTTTGAGGATGAATGTTACAAGACTACAGACAATCTTTACAAGTGCAGCTGTTTCTTTTGTTTAAAAAATACTTTTAAAATAAAATGTACCTCTGTAGAGTCTAACTTTGAAGAGCTAGATATCTTAATTTTCAATTGTTTTTTTTTTTTTGTTTTAAATCCTGGATTTGAATATAAAATTGAAGCCTTGAAATCTTTCATTAAACCTAAATTCCCATGCTTCTATTTCCATAATGGATTGGATCACTCCATATAATTGAATTAGTCACTTCAATATGACGTATTGCACTATTTCCTCTGAAAAACCTCTCAGGCAAAATTTTTCTGTAAGTTGTAAGTTTTCTTTCAACAGTCATATAGGAAATTTTTCAAAATCAGTTATTTTAAAAGTGTAAGTCCTGGAATCTTTGAGTCTTAATATTAAGTCATAACGAAACTGAAAGTTAATTTAGAACACAGCAAGTTATAAGCATGCAAAGTTTTATGCATCCACCACTAATCATTATTTTTGTCTTTGTTTTTTCTTCCAGTCTAGGTATTTATGAATACTTCTAGGTATTTATGAATGGTCACATTCATAAATACCTAGCATCTTTGCATGACATGCTCATTAGATTTTACGTAACAGCAAAAGCCTTTTTCCTTTGAGGGCTAATTAAGAATGGTCTTGCATGGCTTCTTTAAGGGTGTAAATTCTCAGAAAATGTGTGTCAGGAAGGCAACAGGAAATATGGTGTAAGCTTCGGGGATCATGGGAGTGCCCCTCTGCGAGACCTTTGCTGTTTGCTCTGGTCCATGTGAAGGATTAATGACAGAAGTTCATGAGCAAGGTTTACGCCTACTCTTAGTGTGGCATTTACCCACTTTGAGCTAGCTGGTGTTAGGATATTGTAGTTTACAAGCTGGACCTTGTGATTATGATCAATGCTTCAGTTTATGTTACCCGTTTTAAGGGACTATTTGTCATGCCATGAGCGAATATGCTTTCGTGAAAGCCTTGTAATTCAGAAGATGGTAGAAATCCCCTAGATTGCAGTGTGGTATGTTCTTTCAAAGGTATGTAAACAATACAGCATTTTAAACATCAGTTTATCTGATCATATTTATGTTTTAGATGTGCTAAAAAATACATGTGTGCATGTCTATGATGTATGCACATGCTATGTTGAGTTCTGCAGCTGAGATTTACATTGGCTTCCTGTGAGTTTCTCGCAGAATATAGAAGTAGTTGGTTCATTATTACTGTACGCCTCCTCTTATTCTGCTTGCTCAGACCATAAGTCACCTGATAAAGAGCTCAGTGAGAGCTTTTGTTGGGTCTCAGTCTGCTACATCTGCTGTCAGAGTTTCATAAAAGTCTGTGTAAAAAATTAGTTAATTTTAATTTATCATTATCTTCATTAAAAGATTTATGATTAATGAAAAGACCTCTTAAGCTCACTGTTAGTAGTGTGATTAACAGAACACATAATTTCATTGATCCCTTTCCATTGCAGCTGGTAGTCAGGGCATTATAGCGTATCTCCAGGTAGGCTGTTGATGAACTAAAAAATTAGGTTCAAAATATTTATATTATAAATTTGGCTTAAATATAATCTATTATTTTTAACCATATGGAGGTTTTTTGTCTGCTTATTCAGCAGCAGCATTCTGTTCAGTTAATCTTAGTTACATAGAAAAATTGTTCCCATAAGCAGTGTTGCTGCATGTAGGGAATTATTTTCTTCTGACTTCTTGTCCATTATGGACCTACTGGTGTGGTCATTATGATTAATGAAATACAACAGGGCAGAGCTCTATCTTTTCTTTTTTCTTTGTAGATTTCTATTTTAAGAATTGTGTAACATTTACAACAGAAAAAAAAAGTAAAAAAAATCCTAGGAAAAGAAACTTTGTTCTCAAGTAAGAAGTTCTGTAGTTTGTCTCCCACTTCAAAAGAAGAATTTCAAGCTATGCAACACTGGTAAGATAAGATGACTTTACAGCTGAAATGGCAGACTGGGAGGACCTAAGGTAGTTT
>NW_010182777.1:10900-17588 GCF_000695765.1 Mesitornis unicolor
GGGGGAACAAACCTGAAAAGGCAAACTGGAATTTTCATTTTTATGTTTTTAAAGAAAGAGAGTCCCATATGTCATCATCTGATGCAGACGCATACACATATCTTTAGGTTTGGAGAAGATAAGATAGTGATAAGTTTTGGCAAAATCCTACCCAGTAAGTTAGACCTGACAGGACTATCTTTTGTCAGGACATCATATAGAAAATGTTTTCATTCAGCATAAAACCTGCTACTTATTCTGATGTTGAAGATATTTAATATTAAAACAGAGGAAGACAACAAGAAACCCCAACCTCTAAGACATGATATCTACTGAGTCTGCCTGTAACCTGACTGCGTTGTGCTGCTCTTGGCCAGACTGTATTCCACACTCTTGTACAAATTTCCCATTGACTTTACTTTGGGAGTTCTGCCAAGTTATGTGTTTGTGGCCAGGTGATTTGAACTTAGTTGCGTATTTTATTTCTTTGTTGTCTATGTTTTTTCCCTAATGAATTAATTATGCTTAGTTGATAGATATTAGTTATCACCAGAAAAAAAATGCTTATATTAATTGCCAACCCGCTTAGTAATTTAAAAACTATCCTCTTGTTTAAGAGTACATGATGTTACAAGTACTCAAGGTCCTACATGGTGGGATGTAGATATGGCATAACACAATATTGACAAATATCTGTTTTTCTCAGCCTGTGTTCAAATTTACAAATAGTTAAAAACCATTTTATTCATACTTTTGCCCATCATGTGTGGTCTACCACATACCATTGACAGTGGATGAAAAAGAGACATAACATGTAGTACAAGTATAGGGAGAAAATGTTAAAGGAACAAAATGACTCTATGAATTATTAAAAGATATTGATGCTTTTTCCATTTGCCAGTAAATGCTGTTTGACTAACTCAGACTGCTGCAAGAAATCAAGCTTTTTGGAACTGTGCAGTAACATAATTTAATCTTGCATTTCAGTGTAATTTCTTTATTTTTATTTTTCGTTAGGGAAAAGTTTCTGTCCTCTTCTTCTTATTCTTCCCCCCTCTTCTTCTTATTCTTCCCCCCTCTTCTTCTTATTCTTCCCCCCTCTTCTTCTTATTCTTCCCCCCTCTTCTTCTTATTCTTCCCCCCTCTTCTTCTTATTCCCCCCCCTTCTTCTCCCCTTCTCTCATCAAAACAAAGAATGCTTCATATAGTGTTTTATAATGCTTTCTACAGTTAGACGGGCATGTTTGTAGCTTCAAGGTCTCCCATTCTGGGATGTAGCCCAATTTAGGATAGATCTAGTTTACGTATCATGATGATATGTGTAGTTTGCCAAGAGTTTCAGTCTGCTGATATGAGGACACAAATTTTAAAGAGAGCAAATTTCCTCAGGGTTCAGTGCTGATATTCCAGATCACTCATAACCAGAAACAATGTTCTCAGAAGTTTATTAAAATTCTGTCAGTCAGGGTAAATATAACTAGGTCATTTTTCATATAAGAAGTTCCTATAGTATATAGATTCCTATAGTATATAGATGACAAGAGATCATAATAAATACTAAATATTTTGAGACTGATTTTAATCTCACAGCTGTGCAATTTGGCACTAGTTCCATCACAACAGATAGAACTGAGTATATTTATCTCTACCCAACTATAACTCGGTGAAATTTCAACAAATTAAAGGTGATATAAAAGGCAGTGGTACATACTGTACATCTTCAGGATAAAATCAGTCCTTTCTAATTTTTAGCAATCAATTGACTCTAGGTGAGCTGAGTTTTTATTTCCTTATAGAAAGAAATAAATTAAAAATCCTTAAATGGATTTTCTTCTCCTAAAGAAATGTGTATGCAATCAAAGCTTTGGTCTAGTCTTTAGTTACCAGTAATTTCTGCAGGCTTGTCTTAAAGACTTTTGAATTCTACAGTCTTCAGTTTTATATTGGACCTGGCTTTGTCTTTCCCTGTTTTACAAATAGATTCTTGCTAGGTCTGGGCCCAAAGTGTATGAAGTAAATAATGTGTTTGACTATTAAATGTGACTTGTAATATCCCTGGTCTCTGTTATGAGTTAATGGAAGAATGAAAATCTCACTGCATGCCTGAATCACAGAGTGAGCACCTTGGTGGTAAATGTACTGAGTTGGTGCTGTTCCATGTGAACTTCAGATGAGTTTTGGGCACAATACAGGTGTTTTGGCACAGCACACCACCATTGTTGTTAAACTCTTTCAGGTCTAATCAGTTTTGATACAGTCTGCAGTGTACTTGTATTGTGTTCCCAAGAATTTCTAGCTAGGTAGGCATGGATGGAAAGGACCTGAGGACATCTTTTCAAAATTCTGGATTTTCCTTGGCCAGTCCATTTTAATTTTTTTTTTTAGTTAGTAGTTGACTATTAAAATGTTTGGCCATCAAGCTGATGCTTCTTGTATTGAAACAATTTAGATGATACTATTCATACTTTACCCTTTATAAAGTAATCTGTTAAAAATAATCAACTTAGTAAGCAATATTTCCTTCCCCTCCACCCCTCTTTTTTTTCTCTTTCCACCTTTCCCTGCCCCAATCTCCTACTCTTCATAGGGAGGTGATATTCTTGATGATAGATAAAAAACTAAATAATTTTAATATGCTGATGTCTCATATTTCATGTATCGCTCTGCCGGTGGCTAGTATTTGAAGTTATTGTGTTTCTAAGCTTTGAGTTATAGCTCATTTCAAATTAATGACTAGCATGTTCCAACTTTTAAAAAATATGTTGCAGGACAGTCAAAGAGGTAAGATAAATACTGCTGTGCATCAGCTTTTAATCTTCATTAAACTATTATGTATGATGAAATAACACCACATAAAAATCAATTTAACAGAAAACCTCTCTACAGACAATTACTGTGTGCAGGTTGGATGAACAGTAGTCAACTTTACCCTCAAGATATTGTCAGATGGAAGCATTTCACTGTGAAGTGTTCCCAGATGCAGATGTCATAAAAAATTATAAAGGTCCTATCACGTCAAGTTTGAGCCAAGTAGGGACTTTCTGTGCACTTTACTTCCTTCTTTGCTTTATCATCCTGAAACACTTTATTTCTGCAATGTGTTGAAGTCCCTGAGGCTACAAGGAAATAATTTTTAAATGTTTGGGATAATCTCACTGGAAAGGCTTTTGTTTCAGCACATACGCAATAAAAAGAGTTAGCCCTTAAAAGAATAATGGAGTAGGGAATGTCATGTATGCAAAGCAATGGGCTATGTTTTATTCTTAGGATCAAAAGAACAAGCTACTGTGAGGTAAGGCAAAGTGTAAACATCAGTATCCCCTCTGCAAGCATGATTTGGCCAGCAATAAAGGTGAGCTAACTCACCATCTTTCACTCAGAGTGGTCTCCCCCCTATGAAACAAAAGAAACATAGCTCTTACAGTTCAGCTGTCATCTGAAGATTTCGCAGCCATTTCCAAAGGAGCTCAATAAATTAGTGACTATAACAAATGAGGAAAATAAGTCAGATAGCAGTGAATTAAATTTGTCCAAACAAAAAAGGGCTCCATCAGCTGCCTAGGGTTTCGGTGCCAACTTTTTTTAGCTTATACTAATCATTCCTGTTACAAATCAGCTAAGGTTCATGAACTTCAGGTCTTGCACATCTGTGAATAATTAAATAATAATGAAATAAACCTGTTTTCAAATTTGGTGTTCTACTAATGTGATTTCTCTTCCCCTCTCTCCCCTTTTTCTAGTTAAAGCAGAAAAAAAAACCCTGGTAAAGGGTTCCCTGTCTGGAACCTCAGTCCTGCCGTGCTTCTTTTCAACCACACCCACTATAGCTTCCAGCTATGCAGCTGAATATCTCCGAATCAAATGGTCAAAGGTTGAACTGGATAAAAGTGGAAAAGATGCAAAAGAAACTACAGTCCTGGTGGCCCAAAATGGCAACATCAAAATAGGTCAGAGCTACAAAGATAGAGTGTCTGTTCTGACCCATTCAGAAGAGACAGGTGACGCTTCGCTGACTTTCTCTAAGCTGCGTGCAAGTGATGCAGGGGTGTATCGCTGTGATGTTATGTATGGAGTTGAAGACACGCAAGGCATTGTATCACTGGCTGTGGAGGGTAAGGATTTATATATTTCATTTGTAGCCAACAGTGGCTCCAGTTAAAACAGTAAAAATTAGTAATTAATGTCTAACTAGAGTGTATTTAAAGGAGTGTGTTTAGAAATTTATTCTTCCTTAGCTGTTGGCTCTTCTCATTCTCTTTCTGGCTTATATTTATTCTTATGAACCTTTTCTAATCAATAGCTCTCTCATTTCTTACTTACACCTTTGGGAAGGCTACATTTGATTCCTGGAATGAATGCCGTTCACTTATTCCCAAAGTAGTTTGATACTTTGATTTGGTTTATATCCTGTGCAAGACAAGCTGCTTCTAAATTTTTTTTCTTATAGGAGATACCTCTAAATTTTTATCAAACTAGCCCTTTTGAAACATGGTATATGTTGTACTAATTGATCTGTCTGAAAATGCCAGTGTCCTTACAAGACAACAGACTTGACAGGCAGAAGCAGTTTCTTTTAAATTCTTTGTGTAGTACAAAAAGAAGAAACTGCCTTGCTACTGGAGCCATGGTTGGCCTATTCTGCCACTTGATGTTCAAATCTGTGATGCCAACAAAACTAGGAGCCACTCTTCCACTGATAGTAATGTCAAGCACAAAGGAAGACTGTCTTTTGTCCTGGTAATAAAGGTTCGATAGGTAGGAAGAAACACATCTTGTAGAAGCTGCAGGAAAACAAGTAGTGAGGGGGCTGCTAATGTTCTTCCATGTAGAGGATCCAGGGCTAGGAATTTGCTTGCCATCACTATAAGGAAATAGCCTCCAAAACATTGAGTGGGAGAAGTGTACATGAAAAAACATAGAAGAGACAGGGCTTTCAGAAGCATGTAAGTGGCAAAAGGAGCATCTGATCTAAAGGTGTTTTTCTACTAAGAGCCTGCTTATACAGCACTATAAGTGCAGACTGCTCCAGAGCCTGGTGCTGTATAGCCCTGTCAGTTTGACGCTGAGCCTGAGGTAACAAACTGTGCTGAAAAGCAGAACATATTAGCCCAGGCTCTGTGCCATGTAAATGCAAATTCTGGACCCAAATTACCCTGTGTGCTGAGAACAACATTGTGCTCTGTGGATGTACCAGCTTGTGGGAGCCGTAGCTTGGACTCTGTCTTGCACTCCTTTGCACTTAGATGTTTTTATAGAAAGTTCATTATTTACTGAAATGACTGAATCCCAAAAGAAACATTAATATCTGCTGCTGGCTTTGGCTAGGATTTTTTTTTTTTTGTGAGATTTATACTACATTGTTCTTCCCATATACTTAAACCTAACTTGAGCAGTCTTTTGGTTCAATGAAAGGTTCATTGAAAGTTTTTGAAGGTGTGCTCTTAATTTGGAAATACAATAAATCAGTGTAACTACTAATGTCTGTAACTTCATAAGCTGTTTAGTCCTGACGGCAAAAGCAAAAGAAATCCTGGTTTGAACATTATTTTTCAGAAACTACTGTACCTGGCAATCCTTATTCCTTTCAAGTGCTCCCTTGACTACATATCTATATCCAAGGGCAGCAGATGTTTATTAAAATAAAATATCTGATGATTTATGGCAATACTTTAGCTTCTGTAGTGAGTGCTCTTGCAAAACACTAAAATGAGTTTAACCAATCAGGTTGCTTTTTTGTAACTGAAAGAAAATTTCACATGCCCTACTTTTTTTCTGCAACCGTTCTTTTCCATTATTGTTTTCATGTAAAAATGTCAGCAGTGGAAAAAGCCAGATCCTGATACAAATGGAAAATAACACTGTTAAATTGTCACTTATTCACTCCATTCTCTACATTAAGTTAACAAATGCCATTTATAAGACCATAAGGAATCTGCACCCCAAAGTGATAACTGTTGGAGAGACGTGATCTTCTGTGTGCTTTCTCTGTACTTTCCTAACTGCTTGTTGTTTGTATGGTATGGGAGACCTTTCCATATTAATTGTAGTAGCTTCAAAGCTGAGGCTCGCATGGTTCAGCACTGTGCTTTGGTCAGCTCTCCTGGGTGGAGCTGGGGCTGGTGCTTGTACATGACTCATGAAGTCCTGGTAAAATTATCAACAGTTTTGCTATTCTGCACATTTTATTCTCATCACAAGTGAAACATAGAATGCATTTGTGTAGCACTTTCTATGAGGTCTGAGCAGGCAGGCATGTATTGCTTTAGCTTTTCAGTGGATTAAAAGCGTGCAGAATCAATAACTTTGGCTCAGGTGCTTCTTGATTGATCATACAGCTTAACCCTAAAGTGAAGTAGAATCATTTTATTAAAGATAGAAAGCTTCTGCAAAATACCTTATTTGGGGCAATTTAGGTGTGAGGAAGAAATGTCACTAACACTTCAGAAAGCAACATTCACTCGTTCCTTTAAGTGACAGCACTTATGCACGTTAAGTCTAATTTAATGAATTTCTCAGAAATGGCCAAATGAAGTAGGCCAAAGTTTATCTGCATTGTACTGTTGAAGCAGATGAAGTTGCTCTTCTGTTGTTATGATAAATTTATGAGCTTTACACGCTTGCTTGCTTAGGTATTTTAAAACCAATGTAGGACTTGAGTTCTAGATATTTTCAGGTTTTCCATTTGTTTTATGAGCATTCCTTCATTTGA
>NW_010182778.1:0-8217 GCF_000695765.1 Mesitornis unicolor
TATATATTTAATATATATATTCATATATATATTCAGGCTGAGAATGAGTGGGTTAAAATTGCTCTGCAATCACCAGCTCCTCAGTGCTCAAAGTGGAAGGAGCCAAGTTAACTCAAGGTAGTGAGACACCTTCAACATACTCCAAAATGGGGTTAAAGATGGAGCTGACTTTAGCCTGGCTGGAGTTTAGGTTTTCCTAGACTTCTTCAAATATCTTTGCTATGAAACCTGTCTGTTCAATGATCAGTTGGGATCTCTCTGATACACCAGACACCACAGCAGGACCTTCTTTTTTCCTTCCAGGTTTCTTCTTCCTCCAGCTTGATTATTCACATGCTGATCTTGATTATACATACTCCCATATCATACCAGTAACTCCCAGTATCCACACATACACCCCCTCTTCCCTCCCCACACTCACTGTAAGGCCAATTTGAGAAAGCCCATGGTTTTCCCTCTTCAATGATAATCAACTCATCTAACTGACAAACTTACACATCCACACCATTGGTGTATATCAGGTTCATGCATGCAACAACATCTGGACAAGCCAAGTTTGCCTGTTTCCCTGGATGTCCCAAGCTAACTAGGGCACATTTACTTACTAGATTTCAACTTCAATTTACCTCTGTTTCAAGGAAACCTGTCATTAGATGACTCCTCTCTCTCATTTCCAGCAGATGCTTGCATCCAACCCTCACAGTGATTTACTTGTAAGTGCAATGAAGGTTAAAACACGGGAAGGGAGTCAGGCTCCTGCCAAGAGAGGCAGACTCACAGGGTCAGCATTAGGAAATACTGACAGATAAGCACATAACCGCTTGCTCTGTGCCAGAAAATGCATCAGCCTCAATGCTGCCAAACAGACACCTCCTGGAGCTCCCTGTTCCTGCCTCCCATGTCAGCGAAATCAGGTGGGGCTGGAGAAGCCATTAGGAAAGGTTGCTTCAAACTCACTCCTCTGCACAAGAGCCCAGACTATTAAATCAGATTGAGACAACTGGTTTTCAAGATGATTGAGACAACAGCAAAGTTAGAGAAACTTCAATTACCTAGATTAAAAAAAAAGCTACTTATTTTGGTCAACAGAAGGACAAACCAAGACCAAGCATTCAGGATCTCTAACACGATATATACACATCTCCCCATCCCACTACCAAGGATGCTCACAGTAAACACCAAATGTGCTTCAGCTGCTAAAACATTAGATTCTATCAACTCTCTGCTAGGCTTTCCTGACACTGGAGGAGGACTTGAAGCACTTACTCTATTTTATTGTAAAATTGAGTAATGTGGTACAGATTAGGAGGACTCCTACTGCAGCACATCCTTCTACATTTCCCACGCTTCACCTTTCTGCTCCACATGCAGCTATCACATGTGGCACAGTCATTTTATTGACTAAGTATTATTCAAATTTTGGTCATTTTACATCTGCTTTCAGCCAGGCCCTGCTCTCAGGCAGCATTCTCACAAAGTTATTTCCTTCGTATTGTGCACAAGAGGAAACTCAGTATCAGAATTAAATACGCTTAAACCGCTGGATCTGCAATCTGGTGAGGTTTCTAGTTTGTTTTCCAAACTAGGAACAGAAGCCTGAACTAAAATAGGAATAGTGTAGGGAGGAAGTGTCTTAATGCCAGCAGAGGAAAGTAAAAAGGAGAAGATCCCCAAATCATTTGGTCACTGCAGCTATTCCTGTGCCCTGTGGACTGTTTGGAGATGTGTCCCAAGCTCCACACATTTTCCATCATTATTGCCTTCAGGGACAAAAAAGCATGACAGACCATGTCAAAGCCTGTCATCTTAACACCACGACACTCTTTTTTCAAAGCCTTTTGAGATTTAAGGCATTTTACCTTTTAGAAGAACTATTTTTTTTACCGGTTTGATTCAGCCCAAGCTCTCTTGCACCACAGCAACCAAACACATCTGCTTCCCATAACATCCAAGCAGGACTATTAAGAAAGATGCAGTAACTGGGTTCCTGTAACCTATACATTTAGCACTGCAATGCCTCTAGAGGTATTGTCACATAAAATCCATCAATGTGGATGATCTCAGCCTCAGGCTAAGACTGCAGATGGCAGCCGCCTTTTCTGCAGCATCCAGCCTGGTCCCAAATGACGACTCTCCTCTTCCTCCTGGTTTTCTAGACTTATCTCCTCCTTACCAAGCTGGGTTAACTTCCTGCTCTACAGCAGCCCTATATCTCTATCATCACATCCATCATCCTCCACCTCCCCATTACGTGAGCCTTAAACCAAAGAGAGCACATCAAGCATCACCACATGAAGCTACTCCACAAGACCACAGAGCAGCCTCCTCTGCTGTGTTCTCAAGGCCAGGGCAGGCTGTCCCAAGTGAAAACACTCCCCAGATTTCCACCAAATGGGTTTATTACTTTCAGATTTGTTTCTAAATAAGACAAAATGGTCTCTGCCCCAAGATACTTCTAATGTCTCTCCAAGTCCTTCTAGGACTTGTTGGGAAAGAAGAAAAATGATGCCTAACTTTTGCTGATGCTGTTTAACCTGATACTTAAAAATATTTGAAATATTCCAGAAGCATTTCCTAATCTGCTTCACTTCAAAAGGAAGGTGAATCAGCTGGATCACTTATGAATAAAGCTGCAACACCAGGGAACTGGTGCTTTAGTAACTCTGCATTTCCATATCTCTAGAAGCACACAAATACAGTATTCCAAGGAGATAATTAAAGCTCCAGGCAAAATTCTGGCCTTAAGATTCCCATTAACTTCAAGAGGGTCAAGATTTCATCATCTATTTTGCATCTTTTGTCCCTTGATTTTCTATAAGATGTTTCAGGATTGAAAGCCTTGACAGTAATCTTTCTTGGAAGGCTTTTGGGAAGAGAAGAATTCTCTGAAACCTTTTATATTAACACCATACAGCAATAATAACCAAGAAACTGAAGAAAAAAATGTCTATTTGTTTTGTTTCTGCTTTCAAGTAAAAGGGGTTTGTTTTCAATGCAACACAAGGTAAATGGATTTGTTTCTAAAGCCATCTCTCCTACACTGGGAACTGAAAAAAAATAAAGGATTAATTGTATGAGAGAGATTTATATACAGGGAGATTAAGCAGCCTATGGAACTCTCTTTCAAAGGATAGCTCAAATATTAGCATGAGAAAAAACTGTAGAGCTACATTTTTACCCATATTAAAGGGGTTTGGAAACCCATCTCCCACCATGAAGGCATGGCCACACAGCAGTGATGGTTGGATCTGATCACTGCTGATCCATAGCTGCAATAACTGATCCCCTGCACGCCTCAAGATCAACAAGCAGTGGCCAAAATTATTCTTTTGGCTCAGTAACTGAATCATACAAACTCAAAACATACCTAAAGGGTCTGAAAAAATAATCCAGTTTTCAACTATTGAAGTGCAGTAGTGATCAAACCTGTCCTGGCAGGGGAAAGAAAGGACTGAGCTGGGTTCAGGCTTCATACATTTGAATTCTGGGCATCTTGGACAACAATTTTATAATAGTTTGTTAAACTGACAGATAACTAACAAGATAACCCCAGTAGATCTGCGTTTCCCCGTCAGCATACCCCTTCCTTTGCACTGAAGTCTTGACAACTGCTGAAAATCTGAAGCTCTTGTCAGCTCTACATATTGCTGACCCACTTGGAGTGCAGTCTCTAAACAAAGAGGCCAGCACATAAAAGTATATCATTCCCTGACTTTGCCCTGTAAACAAACTACACAGAAAACAGAGGACTGAAATTACAGTTTGCACGTATTCAATGCGTAGCCCGCTTTCCAAAAATTACTGCAGTTCTGGAGGAGCTACGGTTTGATGGTTTGTTGTACTGCTTTAAATAGCAAAAGAAAATAAAAATCCCTTCTTCCTATAACCTATACCATTTCGCCACAGAACTGTTAACTGTTGCTGGAAGCACTGATGCATTATGACTGAGGGCAAGAGGAAGGCTTAATGCTTTGAAATGGCTGTAACCAAACAATAGCAGCTTTGCCTGTGGCTTTTCACCATTACATTGATGCAGACTGCTTAGCCTATTAAAAAATAGATATACATGCTCTAAGCCGGCCAAGGAGTTGTTCCTACAGCTACACATGGTCATACAATACCATTGGTGACACATAAGATAGGGACGTAGCTCATTTATCAATGATGCCAGCGACCTACTTGCTGCGCCCGGCTCTTAACTTAATCATATTCTCAGCAAGTAGTTTTAAGTATTGACCAGTCCTCCAGCATATGGCATGTGCTGCTTTATCTGGAGCCTGATTACAAACACAGAGGTGCCAAGCCCATGCCTCCCATCATTTGGTCCTTCCTGTGATGACGCAGTGATCTAAAAACCTTGATCTTCGTTTCTCTCTCATGTGGTTGTGCGAGTGCTCTGCAGCTGTCCTCAGCTGCTCAGAAACCCTTAAATCAAAATACGACTGCTTGATGAAAACTGTTGTCTGCAGGCAACTCTTCACATTCACTCCGCAATCAATTTCTACGTTAAGCACAAAAACTGTTTCACTGTGGTACTCCAGTTAGTTAAAAAATAGAACACAAGTCAAAACCCAGTATTAGCCCCTGAGAGAATTTGCTGTTTTATTTTTTAGGTTTTTGTATATAATCCAAGAGGAAAAGTCTGAAAATTATATTTAACCACAAGGGTCTCATATCAAGTGAGCTCAGGAAGAGCTGTAACTTTCATTGCTGTGCAGTCTGAACACACGACAGCTTTCCTTCCCCAGGCCTCCAATTTTGGAGGGGGTGACAGAGAACACCTCTGAAGGCAGCTCCTCTCCCAGCTGTGCCACTCAGCTTAGCCCCATGGAAAGGCAGATCCTGGTGCTGCTGACCAACCTTGTCTGCTCCTGAGCAGAACCCAAGAGCTGAAATCAGCACTGAATGGGACCAGCAGCGTTGAAGAACCACGTGAGGCTGAAGGATCTTCGCTCCTCTCACCCTCCCATGGCTCCAGTCATATCCAAACATATTCCCAATAGGAATGGAAATCTACACAGTACAGAAGGATTAAATATTGGTGGCCTGAGCACCTTCTCATTTATCCAAGTGTAAAGTCAGGTACTTCCAGACGTATGAGTAAAGTCAGCATCTTCAGAAGTTACCCATTCGTCCCCCTTCAGCTTCACTACTCTAGATTTCAAAGCTTATAAAAAGAGCAGTACCACCCTGGTTGGGATGCTGCCTGACAACTTTAGGACATAGAAATCATTGTACATCATGTTACGGCTCCTCCTCTACTTGCCTTCCTAGCTTAGCCTGTACAAAACCACATCTAAATCCAAGGTTTCTGGGATTGTACAGCTCTGCACACCTGCCAGAGCACACTGCTGACCATGGCACTGAGCCCCAGAAGACACAGGGGTGCAGGGTGCTAATTCAGAGCTACTTTACTCTGTCCAAAGTCACACCAGTTCACCCTAGGAAGCATGAGCAAAGTTTCCTAGCCTTGTTTTCCAAACAGCCATGACTCCTTCTACCCCCACTCTTCTGCTGCTTCTCATATTCATGTAACTGCCTGTAACACAGCAACCCATGGAGGGGGGAGAACAGCAAACAAAAGACATTTTAGCCAATTTGTATGGAAAATCAATTAAGTTCAGACATCTCATTAACCTTCTAACCTGCTTATCCCCCAGCTTTAATTTATACTACTACTTGCAAATGGATTTGACACACTGGCCCACCATTTCCCTGGGAAGGTACAACAGGCACGAACAGAGTCCCTGGATCCCAGAATTCTCCATTTATCCTGGTCCTTCCCTCCCTCCTCCCTGCCATTCAGTGGATGCTAAGGAGCACTGGAGGAAGAGAATAAGATGCAGAAAATACACAAGAGCTCTTTGAAAATGATATAAGCCCTGCAGTGGGCCTCCTTTTTACCTTCTACTGCATTAATTACCAGAAACTAAGAGCAGGCTTGCCTACACTGAGAACGCCCATCCATAGCCACATCAGCCAAGTCCCATAGCAGTGACAGGGCTGTGCTCACACTTCACTTTCCACACAGTCAAGACTGAACTTAACATGCACCAAAAATAAGTTACAGGTGGTGGTGAGGTGTGTTTTTAATGTTACAGCACAAAGCCCAGGCAAGAGCCCCAATTCCTATAGCTCAAATGCATTCACCACCTTTACTCTGGGGAACTAGGGAGCAATTTCATTTCACTCGCTAGAGAACAACCTAGCTTCAGTGAACACACACCCAGCATCCTCACCATAAACCACAGGAAAACGGTCACCTGCACATATTAGACCTCAGGAATTAATTCACTCCTGTCACATTTTCAAAATTATGGGATTCCAGGACTTGTTAAATGCACTGAAAGGTTTCTGTACAATCTCAGCCTTGTGACTACTGTAATGTGCGTATTTGTACTGGACTGAAGGGCACGTTTTTACAAAGGGTTTTTTGACATGTTTAATACATCAGAATCAAGCTAAAAAGATCAAATTTGACATAGCTGCACCCATGCAATTCCAAGGGAATCAGCAAGATATAAAATAGACCAAACCTTGAAATCTGTGCAGTTGCGAGGACTATAAATCTTTCTAAGGCAAACACTGCTAACTTCTGCAGAATAAGCTTTTAAAAAAAGACAAGAGGAAAAGGACAGCTTCAAGAAAATAATTCTTAGAAAGCAGAGAACACAAGTAAAAATACGTAAATTTTTTGAAATGTGTGTTCCTGCCTCTGTACAAACCAGGCATAACTAAAGCACTGCAGTCTTCTCCAGCCAGAGTCCCTGTAGTCACTCAAAGATTCCCCAAGTTATAGCCACATAAAAATGGAGTAAATACTTGACTACTTCACTGCAGCTATTGGGAACCCTGCAAAAGTACCAAGAATGAGCTGAGCTGCTCTTTGCTTCCTATGAGGCAAAACTCTACAGGTAACACTAAAGAACACATGCCCAAAAGGAAAAACCAACAAGCCCCCCAGACAGCACCTATGTGCTGCCCTTTATTCTAGCAAAGACATGCAAGCACTTTCAAATGGACCTAAGACTGAAAACCAGTATGCTATGGAAGATGGAGAATGGACCCTTCTGGAGATCAAACCCTTTTGGAGAACCTGTTCTAGCAAGCTCCTAACCTGGACTCTCCTCCACATCTCATCTACCAACCACTACAGGCACCCTGAAACTTTTCCCCAGGAACAGTGCATTCAACACAAGTCTTCAGCTACATTCAACAAAGCTTAGCCAAAGACCCACCTAGTCCCATGTATAGAAAGAAATCAGTGAAGCCAAGGTGTTATTTTACATCATATCTGTGACAGGGTTAGAAAGTCCAGGCTACAAGCACACTGTGCTTAGTGTAATTTAAACTGATATAAAGTGGTACATAGGCAACCAGAAACCTCATCCTCCCCATGCAGCAGGTTCTAAGCAAAGTTTATTTCAATTTAGTTCTAACCCATGTGAGGGCAATTTGAGTCAAATTGAAACATGGCTTAGGAAAAAGGAGAATTTTCTCAAAATAGGTAAATTTGGACTTTAAAAGTCTGTATGGGAGAGGGAAAAAGCATATCAGGGCATCACATCCGCAAAGGATCTGTGGCCAAGGAGGGCTGGAGGAAGCGAGAGGCGAGAGGAAACCCACCGAGAACAATACGGGGAAAGGGACTATTCCCGGCGAGAGGGAGGATGCGAGGCCAAGCTGGGAAGGCAAACAAGGGCAACAAAGGCAGAGGAAGCGCCCTGGGCTTCCTCGGCAGGGCCTGGGTCCGGTGGGGCTGGATTTCTGTCCGAAAGTGCCCATTCACAGCCCTGTGCGGTGGCCGAACAGGGCGCTCGCTGCACGGTTCCTTTCTTCAAGGGGAAGGGCAGGATGACAAGGCTGGTGGATGCCCTTGCTGCTCGGCAGACTAAGTTAGGGTGGGAGCGTTCCTGAGCCCCCCCGGTCCAGAGGCGGCACTTATTGTCTGAAAGCGACCAAATATTTCTTATCGCCCGAGCTGAGGACGAACCGGGGCCGCTCGGCTCCGCTTCGCGCTCCGTGGGGCGTTTCTCCCTCCCCGAGCGCCCCCCGGCTCGCTGGGCTCCACCGGGCACCCAACTTCACCCGGGCGGCGGCGGGGACGGAGCCGCGGGGATGTGGGGGCGCCCCGGCCCCTGAGTGGGTGTGGCCCCGCGTTTCCCTTCACGCTGTCACCTGAGGGGGGGACACCCCGCAGCCCCGCACCGTCCCTCC
>NW_010182779.1:0-15087 GCF_000695765.1 Mesitornis unicolor
TTATTTTATAAATAAAATTCACAGTTATTTTAGAAACCTGAGCTCTTTTCCTTCCCCCACCACCGCTAATACTGCTGGAGATACTCCTGAATCTGTATTTTCTGTTTAAAAAGTAATAACATTTTTGTCCACCTAGCTGTGCCTTTTTTGGGTTACTCTGGCTACGGGAAAGTTTTCTCTTGCTGCTGATATCTCCTTAGACAGCATTATCTCTCTGTGGTAATACAGCAAATAATATGAATTTTGAAGTAGTTCTAATTGGATAGAGTCAAAAAGAAGTGCAAGCATTAAAAAAAAAAGAGAAACCCAAATTAAAGTTAATATTTTATGTTTCAGTCTTTAGTGTCTGTTTCTTCTCCCTCCTTTTCTCAGAGCTTCCTATTTGTGTCTTTTGCTGTTTGGCTTTTTCCCCCCACCCTGGACCTTTTGGCTGTTTTCATCACTGAAAGTGAAAAAAAGGTGACAAGTGGAAGAAAAATGAAATCAATAAGTTTTAATCTGTTTAAAAAGTCACCTCAATACTGTCAATTAAAATACCTTGGGGAAGGCTGATTAGGCAGTTCTTCCATTCCAAGAGCACATACATGTGTGTACAAGGACACACTCTTCCTGGTCGTTTTCTCTGTGTTAATGAAAAACTTTTTCAACTTTTAGCTGGCACAAGTCCTTTACCTTCCTAATTCATCCTTGCTCAAAGTTCTTTCTCAACTTGGGCCACATGTTGTTTCTGAACATAATTCAATTCAGTCAACTGGTTGCCAAATTACAAACTTCCTTTAAGCCAGGAAGGATGCAGACATCTTTTTCCCCCAAAGCCTAATTCTGCTACCAGCTCACTTTCATGTGTGCCACCACAAAAATCTTCCCATTCTCAGGAAATTACCCCCCAAAAGGATTTGTGGTTGTGTAAGCAGCCTGAGTTCTTGTGAAGTGCAGCACAAACCAGGAAAGAAATCCATGTCAGAAACACATCCCTTTCTTCAAAACGTAAATCTGCACATACACAGACAGCATGGAAACTGTCTTGTAAGACAAGATACTTGAGTAGACAATTAGTATGATTTCTCAAATAAAAGAACCTGTTGGTGAAGACTGCATTGTACCTATGATATGAAGGAAGATGGTAGAGAACTATACTTGTGAGGCACAGGATCATTTTGACCCTGCTTCTGTGATTAATATCTGCAAAGTGCAACAGAGGTTTTCAAAATAAACATCGATATTTATGTGCATCTTTTCCATAGCTCTCAGTTCCCCCACATTGTTTCATAAAGATAAATTATATTCTGTTCTCACCAATTTCTGAAGCATCCTGTGTCTCAGTAAATAACTTGGTATCTGCAACAAGTGACACTTTCTTTATATTCTCCTGTTATGGGAAGCTAGACCAGAGCTATTAAAACTGACCAAATATTTGCCACATACATGCGCTAAATGTATGTTGTAATCCAGCCTTCTGTTAGCATAAATTAAGTGGATTCTTCTTATTCTCAGGGAAAGAATCTGTGTCTCGGTAACCCATCTTTTTAAAAACAGACAAATGCCTCTCCCCTCCCATATCACCACAAGGTGAGGGAAGATACTAGCAGTTGTCTGAGTCAAATCTCATTGAAGATCAAAGTGTTGGATAAATGATAACAGCCCACAATACATCTCGTGGGTATGAGTGGAATCCGTAGAAGAGGCTTATCCAGAGTTACAGTGCATAAGGGAAGTTACACAACAAATCCGGTATGATAAAGGAAAATTTCTACTGAAGTAGAAATTAAGCAGTTCATGTTCATTGTTTGCAATTTGAATCCATAATACAGAACTGCAGTTTGTACACTAAGGGTCTGACGGCTCAGAGGAGTCAATAAAATACCCCTGCTAATTAAAATATGCCTGATAGATCCAGCCCTAGTATAATTCTCATGTTTTATCTTAAAAGATTTATTTTCAAGGTTTGGGTTTTTTTAGGGGTAGAAATTAATTGCAATCATGCAGACACATTAAGAAATTCTTTGAAATTTCTCTCTGTGTGCATTGGCTGAGCAATAGTAAAATTATGGAGGCTTTGTACTATTCTGCTTTAAGAATCAGAGTATATTGTATTGAGAACAGTGAGATTATAAACTTTTTTCTTATTGTTGTGAACAGTTTTTTTGATGTTTCATATTTTTAAAAAATTACTTATAAGAATGTATGCTGAAACAAAAGAAAATGTCCATGCTTGTTAAGATTAAAAAAACAAACTTGAAGTATAAAATTTTGTTTATTTTCAAAAGATTTTTAGTTGTTTTTATTTGAGATATTTTTCAGGCTTTTAGAAGAGGATCCACATACTTTTAAGATGTGTCTTAGGAAGATAAACCTGTGCTGTCAGAACCCTGCCTGATTCAGGTACCTCTGCTATACAGAGCTGCCATTCCTAGTCCCCTACACACAGCTACAATGACAAGCTTAAATACATCTTCCTTCACCCATCCCTTGTGCTGTGTGGCCTCTCCTGTGGCAGCTTGCTGCATGCAACACATTGGCAGAGCTGAGGGCATCCATGCTGCAGAGAGGTAAGCAGCTCTGCTGCAGCACTGCCGTTTGTCAGTGGCAGGTGCTGTTCATTTCCAAAATGCAAGGTGCTGTGGTTGGCCACAGCTCAGATCACAGTACAGGTGGAAATGATCTCTGGTGACCTGATGGAAGCTGTGATGAGGGGCACTAAGGAGGGCTTTTCTGTACAGCAGTGTGGCAGGGCAAAAGTATGTTCCTCTTTATTTGCATGCTTCAGGCTTCTCAATGACCAGGAACTGGATAAAAGTAATGAAGAAAATATTTTCAACATGCCTAAATTCAGCACCAGAAGTTTTATGCCTAAGGCTGTGAGAATCTGAATCTGACTCTAAAAAACTCATGTATATAAATAGCACTAAAACAAGAATAAAAACAGTGGCACATTTCCCTCCAAAATCAACAGAAAATGGATGTTTGTGATTTTACTTAGTAAGCAAGCAGGAAGATGCTCCTAGTATTTGAGTCATCCTTTGAAAACACTGCATAAAACAATGTGTTTCACAGCAGTTGATCCATTGCTGTGGCCCACTGTGTTCATTGGTACTTCACACAGGCAGAGAGCTTCAGTTGTCCATGTGCAAAAATTACAGAGCTGAGACCAGAAAACAAAACAAAACAGAACAGAACAGAAAAGAGTCAGAGCTTACCGATGTCAGTGGTTTCCATGGTTTCTGGATCAATTCTAAAAAGGCTATATATTCTCTGAAGTAAAGGAGAGTTTGCAGTTACTGGAAGCTGGATTATTAAATCTGTTCTTTGTGTTCAGTGGTAGTTTTAGCTCTGAAATGAATATTAGCTCATTCCTTTTAAAAACATTCTATGTAGCTTTTCTGTTCAAATAACAAGATTCTATGTTTTACGTTTTCTTCTATTATTTAAACAGACTGGTGCATTAATTTATCTTGCATTTTACATGAATACAAGAACTATTATCCTAATTTAAGATTTTGAGGTTAAAAATGAGATAACTCCAAATATGAAGTTAGCTTTGATAAAGTTAACTAGTTTATGCTGCATTGCATTTTGCATATTTCATGAATATGTATGAATAATAAACTGTGGTAAGACAATGGCTACATTTAAATTAGGAAGAGAAAATAGAACTGTATATGGTGTATGAATAATTTATTGTTGCTAAATTTACCTTCCAGTGCTGAACAAAGTCCACTGATGTTGTATTATTACCAAAGAGAACTCCTTTCCTCCATTTTTCTGATGCTTTTTTCAACAGCAAGAAGAGGGTAGAGAAGAAGGATGGTCAGAATAAATAGAAATATACTCTGAAGGATAACAAAATGTGCCATTTATGTTTTAAAGTCCTCTAATTTGTTTTAATAATAACATGCCTTTGTTTGGATGACTGTTCAAATCCCCAAGTGGAGTTACATATGCTTATACATACACTTGGAGGCTGGAAGTATTTATACTTGGTTGTTGCATTTTACATACTCATGTCTCTAATTGTAAGAAGATTTTCATTCACTACAACACATAAATGAGAACTGCATTTGTATCAAGTTGTACAGAAAAGATAATCTGCAATAAAATACGGGCTTGAGAAGTTTAACAGCTTTGTGATGAGGAGTACGAACTCTGGTTACCATTCCTCCTATGGCACCCCTTGACACACATCTCTTGGCACGTCCCCCTTCCTTGGTTTTTGCTGGTTCCTCTCAGGACATGTTTTGTCTGCTTACCTACAGTTAGGGTGAAGTCAGATTATGATGAAGATTAGTTATAAGATTAATATTCTCATTTGTTTTCTATAGGTTAAATTTTATCCTATATTCATGTTTAGGTTTTTCTTTCTTTGCAGTAGAGCTACTGACCAACCTGCTGGTACCACAGTGAAGAGCGACCTATCATGGCCCAGCTCAGATAGCCTCTACACCTGCATTTAGCTGAATACACAGTATAGTGAAGTTTTTCTCCAACACATTGTAGTCTGTAAAATCACTATGCTTCACTGAAAAAAGATCCAACAAACTCCTTTCCAAAAATTGCTTTTTTTCAGCAGCTGTGCATCAACATCCATAACATTCCATGATTATTTTTATTACAGAAATGAATGTGCAATACCCTCTGCCACTCTTTTGTGTATTGCAGATCTGGCTGTGAACCAAGACATTGTTGAGGGGTATGAGAGAGATTTACGTATTGGATTTTACTCACAGAAACATGACAGTTAGCTCCACTTTTCAATTATAAGTGCTTTCTAGCTGTATACTCATAGACCATGGTAAATAATGATTCAGCAATAATGTTTAGTGCAGAAAGTACCTGGGAATACTAAATTGGTATTTTATTACCATTATTAACTCCTAGGTGAACACAGTTTTCCACATTCTCACCATATACATACCTTACTGTGTGAGGTGATGGGCTACAGAGCATTTCACATGTCGATCACAAGGTCAGACATTCAAGTCTTGCCTAATCAGAAGCACACACTGTTTTTTGGTGACTGCATGAGACTTTAAGGACATGAATACATGCAGAAATCCATAATCTAATTTGGCATATTTATGTTCACATTGTTATCATGTGTAGACTCCAGAGCCACTTATCTTAGGAATTAAGCCTTTGTTTATAATAGCTTGCAATTTTAGGTACCACATATGAACAATGATAGCAGACGACAATTACTGAGAAAGCAGGGGAAACAATGATATATTCTAGATCTGGTAAATAAACCCCAAAGTTATCATTCTTTAAAGAGAAACTGCAAAAGAAGGACAAAGCTATGGGAACTGTTACAGAGAACAGCAGCAGAGGGAAGCCAAATGCTAGAGAAATGGTTAAGGCAGTCCTTCCTACAAGGTAACAGATCACAAAAATCCCAAAGAGCTGTTTTTTTTTAAATCTCCTTTTCATCTGTTACTGGGTGCATTACAACTTAGACTAAGGGAAGAGGAACAAGATTAACTAGCAAAAGGTTTTGTTATTCTACATGAAGAAAGCATCAAAGAGATTACGCTCTTAGTTCATTTCATGACATAATTATAATTTTAATGCTTTAATAAACTCTTATTTCTAGAAAGGCATGTGAGACAAGATGGTGGATTTTAGGCTTTGTCAAGAACTCTGAGACGAGTATGTGACATGCCCCTGAGGAACTCATTATGTAAGTGGCTGAAGAAACTTCTTATTTGTGCTGCAGTATCACTTTACGCTTAAGTGCTAGCACACTGTTTTGAAAGCACATTTCAACCCTGAATGAAGCTGACTCCACAGTCTGCATTTCTTCATCCTTTCTATACTTGAATACATGAGGCTTCTTCTTATAAAGCTCATGACACAACATGTCAAGCCAGCTCAAGTGGCACTAAGAGACTTTTCTTTGACTACCTCACTCTTCTCAGCTGTTTTTTCTCTCTTCCAAGTACCTCATCTGTATGCCATAGTACTCTTGTCTGTACAGTGCTCATTTTGTTGCCACTTTTAATTTGTGCCTCCAGATCAGGACAGGTTCTTCAGAAGCTGCCATCAGGTGAAACAAACCAACTGGAAATTCCATCTTTCTGTATGAATGTGCTAAAAATATTAAACAAAATTGTAAGAACAGAAAAAGTTGAAGCTGTTGCCATATTTCATGAAAGAATAGAAAAGGTGCAGGAGCTCTCAGAGAAATCATTGCAGTGTTTGCTTCCAAAACTACATAGTGCTATGGATTCTATATAAAACTACAATTTTTAAATTATAAAGTATCCTTTTGATTACAAAACATTTAATACCAAAGGGAATCAAAGAAGAGGAAAGGTACTGTGAAGAGAACCTACAAGCATGATTCCGGCTTTACCAACATCACACTAACAAGAAATATGTTATTTTGGTTATTTCATCTCAGGTGAGAGGGATGTATTTGGTCAGTGATGCCTGCTTCTGTCCTCCCATTGTATCTTCCAAAACACTCTTTTGTAATTATTGAAATAAGTATCTGCAAATGACTGGATTATATTATACACCCTGAATTTCTCCTGCTCTGTACCCTTCTGGTAGCTTGTTTCTGTTCTTTGCTTTTTATCAACTTCTGTTACAAATCCATAAATCCCCTGTTTTTTTTCTGTTCCTCTCAAAATCTGCCCTTCCTGTTGTCCAATTTCTGTTTCACATACAAGCATTTAGTCATGAACTTCCATAGGCCATCTCTATTTTGAGGTACATCTTTTGCAGATTGCAGGGTCTACCCAAACCTAAACTGCTCTGCGTGTTTAGGCAGAACTTTACAGAAAGTGGAACAACCAAATCTTCCAAACATCCTTGCCCACTCACAGTCAGTGCTTGGCTACGCACAGGGCCCATGTACCCTTTAGTGCTGCTTTCCTGAGAAGACAGTAGGTCTAAAAGGTTCTTATTTTGAACACTTAATGTGATTAAAGTTCTTGAAGGAAAGTTACATTTCCCTGATAACCATCTTCACTTACAGGAACAGAATTTTCGCATGAACCCTGGGAACTCCTCTTGGGTACCTCTGCATAATGGCTGATAATAATAACCCCTCCCAGTTTCACTTAAAAGATACACAAGAGCAAGAGTTTTAGGATCTTTCTCTTATTCCATATTAAGAGACCATATGGTTAGGATAATTAATATGAAGACTATTCATCTGTTCAATCCTTAAACACAGGGTACGTATTTCTGGAAAACCGCTATATGCTATCTATATGTAGATCTTCCTAAATATAACACCCAATGGAATTCAAAATCAGATTATATTTTTTCTTCCATTTTGAAGCTATAAAATATTAAGGGATTCATACAGTTAAAAGAGAAGTATGTCCTTCAAAGAAAAAAAAAGTGTGCTATCCTGTTATTTCTAAGTTTATGGCGCTGACAGTTCTCTCTCTTTGGAGTTTTATAACAGTATGACTCAGTTAATTGGATTGAAAGCCAAGGGCTGCCACAACTCAGATCTAGAAATAATGCACTACATTCACATACATTTGCAGAGACAGACAAAGATATTTATTACCACAACTGTTTTAAAAAGCACTCTCAGAACAAGGAGCTTAATGGTCAGTGTAGAAGTTTAAATACAGAAAAAGTAGCCATCAGAGAGTTTTGTTTTCAGATCTTCCTGCATGTAAAAATATGTCAGCTACCTAATTTTAAAGCACCTCTTTCTCCTTTGCATATTACAGTGCAAATTTAGTTCAGAGAAGCCATCCAGCACATCCAACCACATTTTTGCTCAGATGTCAAAAAAATTACATTTGAGCAGTGACTGCTTACCTTGAACTATCTATCCCAGCTCCTCTCCCTGGAACCTGCTGAAAATTTAAAAGAAATCTGTAAGTTCAAAAATAAATTAATTTTTGAGCATTGCTGATTTACTTTGCAGAAAAGTGCTAGTTACAATGCCTTTAATCCATGCACTTATTTCAAGATAGAATGACCCAGTTGCAGCATATATTTCCAAATTTAAGACCAGAATGAAAAGTTATCTAGACTATCTAAAGAAGAAATGCTGTGTAAAAGTACAGTGGAAGATCTCTAGCAACTGCATATATAATAAGGTTGGTGAGTCAAAGCTGTAAGAAAGTGAGAGATTTTGGATTTTTTTTCTTTCAGAGTAAATGAATATGAAACCTGCGCTAGTTTTTAACAATGTCTACTATTGCATATATGTGACTGGATGGTTTTCTTACATTTTATAATGCAGTCTGGGGTCCCCAAACTCAGCACAACAAACTGCAACCTTGCATAGAGTAGAAGAGAAATGGAAGATTCACTACTCAATTAGTAAATGTGACATCTTACACTGTCTTTAGGAACTGCTGTAAAGTCTTGCATGCACTAAAGACAAGTTGTAAGTCAACTGATTTGGAGAAGAAAATGTTCAGTTCAGAAAGATGCATCTCTAAATTTTCTCAGTGTGACACATGGTGGACTTAGAGGAACAAAAATCTCCAGAGCTGCTGTTCTATGATTTTTATCAGTGGTGTATGTTAACTGTGTCAGAAAAATGTTATGATATTTTGATTAATGGTTGTTTCTTAAAATTGTAATGGTGTGGTTTGGTGAAGGTGAAGAAGGTTTAGGAAAAGAAAGCATGAAGGCCATACAGAGGCTCCTAAGCAATATGCTCTTGAAAAACAATAGGAGAAAACCCGCCAGCTACTTCCTTTGGAGCTGCCATGTTGTTACTCATCAGAGTTTATCTTTGCAGTGATTTAAGCTGGGACTCTTTGAGGAAGACTGAAAGCAAGCTTATGGCCTTATATCACTAGTCTAATAACCCAGTAAGTTTCCTACAATGATTTGGATACCTGCAGTACTTGTTGGTATCTTAATATCAGGAGTATGAAAGTAAAGTTAGGTCTGATTGAAGAGTGAAGGAATGAGGCATAAATCTTCAAGGACTTTTATTGGTTTTGGATGAGAGAAAGAACACACTCAAACAGTTTGAAAGGGGTCCAAAGTGTAGCCACTCTTGTTCCCCATGATGCAATCAAGTTGCAAAAGAAAGAAGTGTTGATCCATCACCATGATCTCAAGATAACCTTGTGATAGTTGCTGCAGATAACTTATATGCGTATATATATCTATGTAGACTTCATGCACTTCTGAACATGCTCGTGAAGAATAAAGGATCTCTGCTGTTCATTAGGTTCTTCCAATAACTGCAGGATGAAAATGGCTTTGCCAAGCTTTTCACTAGATCTAGATTGCTGTGAAAACTACAGGAAAAGTGTTTAGAGTACTTTATGGTAGCACTAAATTGCGTGCACCCTTCTTTTGACTGTGTTCAGCTGTGATTGGGGTATTTCTGATATTTCTGTCTGTTGCAAGTATCTCCTATTACAGTACTTTTGAGGGCTCTGAGAGGAAGTCTTTTTTCATCTGCTCTGTAACTTTCTTTTTCTCACCTTTAGCTTCCTGATTTGAAATCAGTTAGGAGGAAAACAAATTAAGTCATTTAGTATCATGCATCAACACATGCAGTAGACTATGCTGAGGCAGGCTTGATTTTCAGTGAATCTTAGGTTATTAAAAACTTCAATTCTGTAAAGCCCAAAACCCACAAGCTTTCTATCATTTTAGGTTTCTTTATGGAAGTATTGCACAACATGAAGCTATTTACTTTATAGAGTAAGTGTTTGTGTTAAGAGATAGAAGATGTAAGGAGAAAGAAATCTATGTGTAATCATTTAGTACCTTTCCTTCTTTCATAAAAGGAAAAACATTGAAAAATCATCTTAATAAAAATCATCATACAATCTGAAAACATAGTCATAAATTACCCCACAAAACACAGACACATTTAAACTGCAAATTACTTCTAAAGTGATTTAAAAGTAATTTGCTACTCAGATCTTAATAAAATGAATTTTTCACATTGTTAAAGAGAGCAGCAGATGTTGGTTTTAATATTTACTGAAAAACAGTTCTGTCGCTGTAATGCAATCCTCTCTGATTGACCTTTTTTTTCTGTCTGCTTTGTTATATTTCCTTAAAAGCTCTTATCACCAATTTTTTTTCCATAACAACTTGGGATCATAGTATCTTCCAATGACAGAAGTGTCCAGATTGTGATAAAAACCTGCGTGTGTCAGATGCCAAGGTAGCACTTAACAGAACTACAATAGAGCAGAAGAATGGAGAGCTAAAACAGAGCAAAAGAGTTTTCTTTCTCTCTTTTTTCCAAAATACAACTAGGATTTTCCTTGAATGTAAGCTATACTAGACTAAAACCTAGTAGTATTTCTGTGCAATACTTTAAAAGGTCACAGAGTTTGTCCAAATTTACTCTTGTTATTAGTGAGAGCTTTACCATTTAATTTAGTGGGAGCAAAGTCAGCCTGAAACTGTGCTGGTTTTGTGGTTGTTTAATCAAATTTTAAATAGTCTGTAAGGATGTGAATCACTTGCTTTGGTGCCAACTTAAAATATAAAGATTATAAAATAACCCAAGTCAACATAGCATCAGTAAATGTACTGACCTAATAGCTGTTAAGAAAGTGGAAACACAGAAGGCTTTCATTATACCTGGAAAGTGAACAAGCAGAGGCTGTAGCAGAGAGCTGAGGTGACAAACCTGCAGCCAGGAACCCTTCACAGAAATTGTCTGTCAAAGTGGCTTCCTCATCTTTTTGCTGGACATGTACCAGTCATAGCGGTCAAGTTGTTCTCACCTGTGACAATGTGAGGAAATTTCATCTATCAGGTAGCTGCTTACCAAAGAGTTCACAGCTTGACAGGTTAAATTGCTATTTCACTCAGGAGGTGGTTGGAAGCCAATCCAGATCTGAAAGCAGTGCTCTTTTGTTCTTGGCATTGACATCATTTAGAAAAGGCACTGCAGTGAGTAAGAGGTGCCAGGAATATCAGGACTAGGTCCCACACACCAGAGCTGTCTAATTTTGGTGCAGCTGATGGTTGGATAATTTTGACAGAACTGATGTAGGGGAAAGGACTGATTTGTCTTCTCAGGTGCAGATAGGCTAAAAGATTTTTGCACTCTCTACCCCAGCACAAGGTAGGCTGAGAAGAGCAGAGACAGCCCAATGTGGGTAGGTACAGAAATGGTTCTGGATGGCTTGTGAGCATACCAAGTGCATAGTCAGGTCTAGCAAAAAAAGTGGATAAGCTGCAGTAAGATTCTGAGAAGCAGAAAGCAGTCAATCTGGCTAATAAATAGTGAAGCTCTTCCTTCCCTAGAAAGAGTCAAAGAAGTTTTCTCACATTTTAGAAGAGTCTAAGCCAACTTCAAAACCAAAATCTGTGCACAGAATTACAAACAAACCTACTGCTATTATCTACAAAAACTGCATTAGGACAGCTTGCCAGCATAGTGAATTGTTTTACCTGGAAAATGAAATGGCAGCACACAAGCAAAAGCTTGATATTCCAACTAAATGCACATACTCACATGCTTTAAAAAACCAGCATAAGAATTGAGGAAGCCTTCTCTACAGTCACTCCACAGTCACTGTCTGCCCAGGGAGGCAGAGAGGGGCAGATGTGGGCCCTCTTCAAGTCTCCCACTGTCCAGGCCCCCATCTTGTATTCTGGTTTATACCATACTCTCATAAATCTAAAAGGGTTTTTTGGGAGTGGACAGTGGTGCTGGTCATCATCAAAACAGCACTTTATGAACAGCAAGGACCTAATGTAAGCTAAGCTAAGGGAGGAAAACAAAGTTCCAGCATAGCCTGAATTCTTGCCAGAAACACTACATCCTTTGTGGATCATTAACTTCCATCTGTGCAACTCGGTAGATTAAATCATGTACAATCTTTCATCTGATTTTCTTTTTCTCTACTGGATTATTTAGAGACAGTGAAATCCCTGAGCTCTAGGCAATAGGGCTAAAAGTGCTTTAATGAAGCTTGTGCCAGGATGGTAACATAAGAATAGTTGAGGAAATTCATCCATAACTAAAAGGGGAAAAAAGATTGAAACTCACACACGCCACATCTGGGCTTTTCTTGTCAGCAAATCCTTGGGGCTGATTCCCTTTTCCTGTCAAGCAGTGTAATGTGCTGCAAATTTCATCTAGCCAAAAACATGGTGAAGAGTAAGTGCCAAGCACCTTTGACACTGCTCAGCAACCATATCATTGGGGAAAATAAATTAAAGCAAGACAAATAAAGCCAGGCTGCCTGGGAGTTGGAAGATTCCATGAGAAATGAGAAGGACAAACCTGTTCTGATTGGGCTGAATCTGGATACTGATCCAGACTATTCATATTTCTCAACTCAGTAATCATAATATTTTGCCTTCTAACAGAGATTTTTACTCTAATTTACATAATTAAAAAGTGCACATGAAATTCTGGAGAGGATATTTGGGGTTAAGAGGTGGATTCTTACCAAAGAACAAAGATGAACACTGAGAAGGTGCATTATTTAAGTCTTCATTGTTCCAAAACTTGTACAGTTGTCTAGTCCCATGCAAATTGAAATGAATTCTGAAGAATTACTATGGTCAAACTTTGGTTTATGTGCCCTGTTTCCTATCAGTCTCCAATAAAATAATGGCTCTTTGGACAGGAATGGCCTTTTCCTTTTGTTTCTGTGCTTAGCTTATTTCACTTTGTGAGCTCACTTAGATCACAACTGCAATATAGTTATAATTAATACTACATCCTCCAGAAATAGGATGTAGAACGATCTCTGAGGACATATCGGTGGTGTAATCACAGTGTTTGAGAAGAACATAGCCCCTTGGCCTGTGACATTGAAAATGCTCCAGAAAGCAGAGAGTGGCTGCCTCTTTAAGAAGAATAAGTGATTATCTCAGAGCATCTTCTCTTCTTCCCTTTCATCACTGGCAAATGTGGGGCTGAGAAAGGAGAAACATTTGCTGTTTGCAGGACCCTAGAAGATGTTGTAGATGCCTCTTATGTAGAAGAACTCTGACTCAGCTATTTCTTGCATAAAGAAAATACTTCCTAAAGGAGCAGTATCAGGATGTAGTTTGGACAGCAAAGTGAAATGCTTCAAATTATCCCCAAAAGAAAAGAGTTCCAAGAGATTTCACAAGCTTGGCAGAAGAAAAAAGCTGTAAACATTCCTGATTTTTCCTATTAGATTATCAAGCACTGTTTAAAACCCTGGCATGCACAGTAGCATGGGAGCATGGTAGTCCTCGCCACACAACTGCTCTGAACTGAGTTCTACTGCTCCAGGTTACACAGCACACATCCAACAGCCAGTGAACAGTTTGTCACCCACTCTGGAGACAAAGAATAACAGAGAGTTTCTTCATGAAAGAAGAAAATAAATTACTTCAGAAGAAAGGGCGAATAGGCAGTATCTAGATAGAAAAAATAGATACAGAAAATGTTAGATGTTCTTCAGATTATTTTAATGCAAATGTAATGTTAAATGACATGCTTATATGTGGTGGACATAGTTGTTGAAGTAATTTGTTAAAGTAGTGCTTTCAAAGCAAGGAACCAACCTTCAAACATCTGATTTCATTTCTAAGCAACTCATGAATGAATGAGTTAATCAGGACACTAAACTTTCTGAAATAGAGGGTACAGACAAGCTTTTTTGACCCTGACCAGCCGCTATGTGATTCCCCACCCAGGGCACCACTTCCAGGAGATAGTAAGTAACACTGCTGATCTCAACCAGGTTTGCACCTGATGAGCCAGATCTCCCTGTGGAGCATCAGACACCTGTCTCACTGTAGTTGTGTTCATCAGCTGACAGACTGGTTCAGTAGACACAAAGAAGCAAAGCACTGCATACTTGATCAATAATGAATACTTACATTTAATACCTCACATTTTGGAAATTAGATACACTGTATAGCTGGGATTTAAAGACGTTCTTAGCTAGTAAAAATGTCTACAGCTTTTTTTATGTTAACAATTTATTTCCATGTTGAAAAGTAGATAGTTAAATGTAGCAAATGGAAGCATTCCCTTTGTTTATTTATATTCCCAGTAAGTGAAGTTTTGTTTCCAGGCATAGTGATGAGCTTTTCTAGTGCAAGTGAGTACAGAATGAAAACAAGCTGGAGATAGGATGCTACAAAGACATGAGGTATCTAAAGTTCAGCAGAGAAGTTCACCCAGGAGCCTGGGCAGAAACCATATACTATACTCCCCCACAGAAAATAATAGAATATTCAGTAAATAAAGTTTAATAAATCAAAGAAGGTTACAATTATCTGACAACCTCTAACCACCAGTAGACAAAAATCTGTCTATCACTTGACAAAAAATCTGTAATGTAAAATTTCAGTCTGATTTTTGAAAGAGATTGAAATGCTGAAAGTATTCCCATTGAAATAGCCATATCTGTCTAGAAAATAAAACATGAGGGCCATTTATCCACTGTGAATGGATCATCTAAGAAATCACCTTGATAATTTTTTTTAATCGGTAAATCTATAATGCAGCAACAAGCAGCCTTTACCAGAGATCGCCAACGTCATTATTAGGTAACCAACTGGTTACCTAAAACATAATGGGCCAGATTTTCTGCTCATGTCACTCTATTTGGGTTCAGTCTCAAGATAAGTTTTTCACTTAAACTGAGAGTTTGGTTTACATAAATAAGGGTTCCAATCTTTAAAAGAGAGCAAGCCAATACTTACTAAAAAAAACCAACAAATAAATATTAGAAATCATTACTGTATTTGTGAAAGGATTGGCAAGTTGCTACACTTCAATTAGTCATACTAACAAACTTTGACTGATACTGAACTTAATTCTTGGAGAAAAGTAAAAAAAAAAAAAAAGAAAACAAGTAAAGACAATGTATTTCAAGGTCTCAGGACAATGCTTATCACAAGCATAGCAATAAGCCAGTAGACACCTCAAAATCA
Source organism: Mesitornis unicolor (assembly GCF_000695765.1). NCBI lineage: Eukaryota > Metazoa > Chordata > Aves > Mesitornithiformes > Mesitornithidae > Mesitornis > Mesitornis unicolor. Next base: position 14,839 of record NW_010182779.1, read on the forward strand.
TATGAACCTTCAGGCTGATGCCTGAAAAATAGTATCCATTTCCTTTGAAAATTTGAATGCTATTTGAAAATGCCATATTTCTGCTATTGTAGTAGACCATGCCACACATGCCCCCAAACATTCCTACAATATTAACTTAAATCATATAAATGCATAGTAAAGTCTGTTACAATATTTATTTTCAGAGACTCAAACCCATCTCAGGATTTTCCTATAGGCATTCAGAATGAGAAAAGACCGAGTGTACTG